>NW_028263384.1:23071780-23074280 GCF_051168715.1 Poecilia mexicana | reverse complement strand
ATTTCTATCCATTTTTTTAGTGAAAGTATTTCACAATAACCAGAATCCCAAGTGTCTTTACACGAAAAGTAGGTCTAAGTTAAATCCAGAAATGTCTAATTCCTGTCAATCCAAGAAACTCAGCTCACAGACTGGTTCCAATTCAGTGTGTACACTTCACTGCGATCCAAAGTAGAATGAAGTGGAGTGAAGTTCAGTTCATTCAAGTGACTCAGAACTGGCATCACAGAAGTAGACTTTGTGACATCACTATGACATATGACATCATCAGACTGTCATCTGTTCAGTGACAGTACAAACTTGCATTCTGCAGCCAGGAACAGTTTCAGAATTAAAAGCATGGTTCTTTATTAATTCAAATTCAAAATTCAAATTTCAGTGAAAGTACAAAGATACTCCAACATGCTGCCACCCTGAGCAGTACAATTCTAGAAATAAATATTAATTACCTGAAAGGAAATTTTAGGAATACTAGACTACAATGACTGAGTGTTCAATGACTTTGTATTTTTGTGTTTTGTTTAGTTTTTTTTTTAATGTAAAGCACTTTGAACTGCCTTGTTGCTTAAATTTGCCATACAAATAAATGGCCTGCATTGACCAAAAACAAACACCATTATCTTTGGAAGAAGCAATAAGGGCATAAAGTGACTTATAGACAGTAGGGTGTAGTAGCAGTTTTAACAAATATATAAAAAACATATTTGAAATTTTTTATTAGAGTTACATACCCCAGGTATAACATGCTTTAAATCTTGGTCTAAAGCCATTTGCAGCATGTCTTCACCCTCTCTCCATTCTGTTTCCTGTCAGTTTATTGTTCATTTTAAAATCCCCCAAGTGCCAAAAAAATCTTAAATAAATCAAATATTAATTTTTTTATTATGATTATTAAATGATAGAAAATGTAGGTTAAGTTTATTAGCATAGCAGTTCACAGTCCTTTACACCAGTCGTCCCCAACCAACCATGGACATCATATACGTAGACGCCTCATGGAGCGGGTCTGGCCATTGCTGCGATACGTCACAGCGTCCGTCATATTGAATATGGCCTATGTGCCAGTAAGCTAATACAAGTAAATGGACCGAACTTCACAAAGTGCCGTTCTACAAAGTATTTTAAGTTAATACCTGTCATTGACACATTTTCTCACATACACTAATATATTTGGGAATCAAGTAAATGACTAAAGAAAGAGTTTCTAACTTTTGATGTGATTATTTAATTGTTTTGGGGGATTTCTGAATAAAGAGCACAATGTTTTTATTTGATAGAAATGATTCTGATAATTTTTATATTGACATTTATGAACAGACACACACTTTTACAGTGTTTTATTAAAGAACATATTTACATGATTCCATAATTCAATGTACATTTAACATTTCAAGACAAGAAAAAAAATTATATTTTCGTGTATTTATTTTTTATATGTTATTGATAGATGACTGATTTATCAAAGCCATTGTCAAATACTTGCAGCAAAATAAGTAAGAAACATATCAGGTGTTTTTGGAAAGTTTATTTGTGAAGGAGAAAAGGCCCAGAGAAGAGACAGGAGAATGGATTTATCCTGGACCGGAAGGTGATTCCCACATTCCAAGTCTACTCTGCATGATATGCTGCATCAGGTCACTGGCTCGTTAATGAGGCAATGAAGCCTTCAAACTGCTCCGCCACGTAAAGACCAAGCATGCTGTGCTTAAGCAACACACATACTGAGCGTTCCCAGTATAATAAATGTATAAAGTATAAAAGTATGAAAAGCATTTCTGTTGGTTTGTGCAGCCATGCAGTATAAAGTGTGATAAAAGTCAAGCAGTTCAGTTCAGTAGTCACCCTGAGGGCTGGTACTGATCAACACATTGTACAGCAGACGGTCTGCATTAAGCAATACAATAAAACATATGCATTAAAAACAAGGTGGTAATGAATAAAATAGAACTCTGGCGATAAATTGTCTTCCATCACTCCCAAATATATAGACGTTGGATGGGACCGTCTTGTTGCAGACAAATAAGCTCAGGGTTCCTATTGATTTGTCGCTGTTGAGAGTTCAAATTTTCATGAAAATAAAAGGTTAGTTTTTGTGGCGCATCTGTATCTTATTTTGAAGGGATTTGTAAACAACGACCAGAGTCAGAGAGTGTTAGGGTAGTGGTCGAGACTAGAGGAGTAGAGCTTGTGAGTCTTAAGTCTGGTTCACATGGCATGATTTAAGAATTGTCGGTCGATTTTCCTAACCTCTGTGACCACACACAACACGAGCCGATAAAAATACAACAGGTTCGATCGGTTCGTATGTCCAGCCACACGGCAGGAGCAACACACCAAAAACGAACCGATTCTAGTCACGAACATCCCGGTTGCAGAAGAAAATCCTGTAAAATCCCCAACACACCATACGTGAATTTAGAATGAACAAACATAGATGACGATGTAGAAACAATGATAGTTTGTGGACTTGTTTTAAGCGATAAAAGACGTAACAAAAAGA
>NW_028263384.1:21581636-21584136 GCF_051168715.1 Poecilia mexicana | reverse complement strand
AAATAGGTGGCAAAGAGAGGCAGTAAATGTCTGAGAGACACACAGGGACACAGAACACACACACAGACATAACTCCACTGTTTAATCTGAGGACGTCCATCTGGAAAACCACAGCTACTGGTCAGGCTCTAACTATGAGCTACAACCTGGCAAAACGTCGGTTCTGAGGTCGACTGGATCCGGTCAACACAGAAAGAGGAACATCAGATGAAAATCTCGTTTCAAATCTCTGAGAAGGAAAAATTTCACACCTAATAATCTGATTGGCTCGGCTTGATTTGGTATCAAAATTCCTTTTTGGAAGTTTGATACCAGAATGCTTTGTGCTGCAGTTCACTTCCTGTTTTTGGAGCACTCTATAGTCCGCTTGGTGTTCACATGTGCACCAGAGTTTGGTTGAACCGAACCTAGACTGAGGTTTACAGGACGACCAGAGTTCAGTTCTTCGGTCAGAGTTTGGTTTCACATTCACACCAGAAGAACCGGACTTTAAAGACAAACGGACTGGAGTTGATTAAAGCGGACCAACAGGGCTGATGTGAACGAACTCTTACAGGATTTATAAGCAGGTTCTTCATCTAACATTCATCTCTGTGTCATTTCTTTGGAAACTCAGCACTCATTAAAATATTTTACTCTAAAAAGCTCCAAACTGCTTGAGCTTAGCAAAACAAAGGTTCAGATGATCCAACAAACAGAACCAATCAGCAGAAACACTGAAGAGGTTCTGATTCAGAACAAAGCAACACCAGGAACTTCATTCAGAACAAAACCTGAGGCAGAGAAAGACTGGAGGAAGGAAATGAGAAAAAGGAAACCTCTCAACACGAGAGCTTCAGTTCCAGTCAGGAAGGATTCAGGTCCTCCAGGAGGAATGTTACCGCCAGCACAGAGCCTGCTGACCTCTGGCAGCAGAAAGGTGTGAGGGTACCAAAAATTAAACCAGTTCCTTCACTTGGATTCTGTTGATTCTGCATATGGGTCAGAAAGTTAAACCCAAACATGTCAAATCAGTTCAAATCTTTAACAGGAATCAGTTCAGATTTACAGCCACACCTGGATGAGATCTTCTGATCCACCTGGGAGGACTCATGGAGTTTGGTTCTGGTTGAACTTCAGAACCAACCTGTTGGAACCTGAGAACCTCCAGAATCTCTTCCTCTGAGTCACATTCGGATCCACGAACCTTGTGGGCAGCTCCTCGGTTCCTGAGTAATCCTCCACTCCACAGTATCATTATTATCATTCCCATCTCTGTTTGTCTTCTTCTGCTGCAGAATCGTGATGCATGTTTCACGTTATAGTGATGTAAAAGTCAGATGAGATGTGACATGAGCATTGAGACTGCAGACAGGAGTTTCTGGTGGTGAACAGGTCCGGATCGGGCCGGGTCACATTCTCCTCCATCCTGCAGACCGGATCAGGTCATCAAACATCACAGTCCTTCCTGAACCAGCCTTCTTCCTTCTTCCTGTAGACTGATCACTTTCTTTACATCAGACTCTTTAAAACTTTCTCCTTCCTGGTGGTTTTCTTGCATGGGGGTCAAAAGTTGACCTCTGACCTCTGATCAGGATGCCTCCTGGCTCTGCTGCTCCACCCACAGGTTCAGGGTTAGGAGGTGTAGAAGGTGTTTCGGTTTCATGTTGGTAAAATAAAACCATGTCATGTGTTTATCACCCAGCAGGATTAAAACACTCTGAGGTGATTCAGGCGCGTTTGACCAGAGAATCATATAAAGTTTAACATTAAACCTCAACACAGTGACAATCAGAGCTAACTGAGTCACCAGCTGGAGGAGTGATGTCTGTTTCCTCACAGTGAAGAAGAAACTCTGCATCAGGTAGGATACTGACGGATCACAGCCTTTCAGCAGAACCCCGACACACCAAGTCTGATCCGTCTCCCTCACTTCTGTCCTTAAACCAATAATAATGATGGAAAGTTTCCGATGAGGTGGAAAAACTCAGATCTCATGCTGGTGAGCAGCGCCCTCTGCTGGTCGCCTGAAATATGACAGGACAGTTACGAACTGCAGGAAGGTCAGAGTTCAAATCACGTTTAGATGAATCTGTTGTATTCTGAAGATATGAAGTGAAATATTTCAGATGAACTCCAGCTGTGATCCCATCAGCTCCGACTTCCTGGTTCTGGTTCTGGTCCAGATGATCACCATCATGTGCTGGAAACGGGTCCAGCCTCTTCCTCCTCCTCCTCTTCCTCCTCCCAGTTGAACTACAGTAACCTCTCCACTGCTCCACACTGTTCTGAGGGGAGGCCTGTGTGTGTGTGTGTGTGTGTGTATGTGTGTGTGTGTGTGTGTGTGTATGTGGGTGTGTGTGTGTGTGTGTGTGTGTGTGTGTGTGTGTGTGTGTGTGTGTTTGTGTGCGTGTGTGTGTGTGTGTGTGTGTGTGTGTGTGTGTGTGTGTGTGTGTGTTGCTCTAAAACGGTCTGAATAAGACGACCTGCCTCTCCAGATGTTGGTCCTGCTTTCTTTCTC
>NW_028263384.1:21494136-21576636 GCF_051168715.1 Poecilia mexicana | reverse complement strand
GAATTTCAATCTGGAAAGACTCAGACGAAGAAAAAGGAACAATTAAAAGGTTTAATGACAGCAATGAATAACAGTTCTTTGGCGCTCGGGCCCCGGCAGCTGATCTGAGCTGAGATTTGATGTGAACTCGATGAACATCCCGATAACCGATTAGGGATGCTCTCCCCCGGGACCCGACACTGGTGGTGGAGGTCTGGAAAGGGTGCCATCCTGGAGAGCCGAAGGATGTGGGTGGAGAAGGGGAGGTGGTGGGTTGAACGCAGCTGGGAAGCGGCCGACGACTTGGGTGTGGATCCTTTTATGCTGAGCTTGATTGATGATTGGACACGCCAGGTGAGGTCCAGCGCTGAGGTCGGAGATGAGCATGACGCCGATGGACGAACGGAGGGGATGGAGTCTTCCAGGTTGAATTTTCGCTATTAGCTTCATATCAACATGCTAATAGGTCAACATGCTAATGAAAGCACAGAGATTGATGATAGTATTTAAGCTAACATTGGCATTTAGCTAATAAAAGCGAAATGGAGCAGTAAACATGCTGGTGATAGCTGTCATGCTAACATTAGCCTTATTGTAAAAATACGAATTTTTGCTATTTTTTAATATAATAGCTAAGTTTATCATTCTGAATGGAGGCAGTCAATGTTAGCTAACATGACAGTGATAGCCCACATGCTACTGAACAGTTCAGTTAATTTTAGCTTATATGCTAAAGGTTACACTCTAGCAGGCCCCTTTTAAGTTTCTCTCCTAACCAGCTAAAATGCAAAACATTTGATCTCTTTCCAGCTGACTCAGCAGCAGGTTTTAAGTTGTACCAAACGTGTTCAGGGAACAACAGATATTGTAATTTTCTAGTTCTTGGGCGCCATGTGACTTTCTGCCACCCTGGGCAACTGCCCATATGGCATATATCAAAAACTGTCGCTGGTTCTGGTCCATTTAAAAACTCTGTTCCAATATGAACTTTATTTTATTTACTAAGTTAAAATAAATGATTGAAATGTGTTCAGATAAATTCCACCACTTTTATTCATACTGGTTGTTTTTAGTGTATTTTTTCTGTTTTGCTAAGTTTTCATTTCCTTCTGTTATTTTTTGATTCCCCTTCAGATTTTATGAGCTTTTCTCTTCCTTGCAGCAGTTTTGCTCTTTTATTTTGAATCCTGTTCTCCCCTCTCTCTGCTGGTGACGCTGGGTCTCCAGGCGCCTCCTCCTCTTCATCCTCCTCCTCCTCCCTCCAAACATGGCGCCGGCTCGCTGCTGGGCTGCCTCCCCGACCGACGACGCAGAAAAGCAGAGAAACAAGCGCAGAAGCAGCGGGTAGAAACTTCCCTTTAACGTTTTTAGAACCAGTTTTTAACTTTCTCCCGTGGCGCTCCGGCTGTTTGGAGAGATCCACGCCAGACTTTTACGCACAGCCTGCTTGTTTGGAGACGTTTGCGCGTCAGGCTGTGTGCGTAACGGGGATCTCACCTGTCCGACGAAGGTAGATTTCACTCCGCTTGTTGTAGGATGTGAATCTCCCTGATTTCCCCTGGTTGCGGAGCGCAGAGACGGACATCTGCGGGGAAAACATGCGCAGCCCTGTAAGGAGCAGCACCGCAGGCGCAGCTGAGGACTGAGACTTTCCACGGAGGAAAAACAAGTTTTCCACTCTTCAGGATGGATGGAGAACATTCTGCTCTGTCAGGAGTTGAGAGGGAAAGAGAGAGGCTTCCACCCATCTACACCAGCTCTCCTCCTGTAAGCTAACCCTCCTTTTCTCTCCGTCTGAGCTCAGATGTCAGAATGTTTCGGGTTTTTCTGGCCAGATGTTTCAGTTGGTAGGTCCTGATGTGGGTGAGGATGAGAAGAATCGTTAACTTGAGAGTTTTTGAAAGTTTGCAAAAGTTCTTGTTTGTTTTGTCAGGGCATTTTCTCTAGTTGCTCTTCAGTCATTCCCTCTGGTTTCATTTAAAAGCATCACTTCCCTGCAGAATAAAACATTAGAGGCGAAACATGTTATGCAACATGACAGCAGCGGATCACAGTTTTCATCTTGTTTTTGGGTTTAAATTTTCCTCCATTTGATCCTGGAGCATCACTCGGGTTTGATCTGCTGCTGAGTCAGCTCAGTCTCTGTTTTACGTAACGCCCGTGACGTCATCAGATAGCTCTCTGGTCATCCGCCTCAGTCCAGAGCTCAGAGATGAAGGCATCTCCACCTTCAGACGGTTCTGACCCGAGAACAGCTGGTCACTGCTCAGCCTGGTTCTGATTGGGTCTGGAAGGACCAAAAAACATCTGGATCCAACTGGATCTGTTTGGATCTGTTCTCTGGTTCTGATCAGGCTGCAGGAGATCTGAGGCAGGAAAAACAGCTGAGTCACCAAAAGATGGATGGAAGGATGGATGAATGGATGGATGGATGGATGGATGGATGGATGGGTGGATGGATGGATGGATGGATGATGGATGGATGGATGGATGGATGATGGATGGATGGATGATGGATGGATGGATGGATGGATGATGGATGGATGATGGATGGATGGATGGATGGATGATGGATGGATGGATGATGGATGGATGATGGATGGATGATGGATGGATGGATGATGGATGGATGATGGATGGATGGATGATGGATGGATGATGGATGGATGGATGATGGATGATGGATGGATGATGGATGGATGATGGATGGATGGATGATGGATGGATGGATGATGGATGGATGATGGATGGATGATGGATGGATGGATGATGGATGGATGGATGATGGATGGATGATGGATGGATGATGGATGGATGGATGGATGATGGATGGATGGATGGATGGATGGATGATGGATGGATGATGGATGATGGATGGATGGATGATGGATGGATTTAAACAGATTCTTCTGGGCCGTTCGTTCGTGGCGTTCGGTTCCTGTTGGGTTTAAAGTTCATGGATGTTTTAGTTGTTGGTGAAAAAGTAACCGGTCCAAACCAGGAATCTGGTCCAGTAGAAACTTAATCTGATGGATCTGACAACCTGTTCAAATTGGGTGGTGAACTATGAACATGAACTAGTTCTGACCAGCCTAATAATCTGACCGGTCTGGATCTCAGGCTGAGTTCGGACTCTGTTCTGTTTGGATCCAGGATTTTTCTCTGATGGTTCTGATTCAGATCTCATGACCGTTTAACCATCAGGGGTCAAAGGTTGGATTGAACCATAAATTAGGTTCATCACCTGTTAATCCAGATGAAAATCCACTTCATCCATGTTACATCACTGCTGAACAAACTTCTGATTCCCGACCAGAACCAGAACGTTTGACCTGCTGGAGGTTAAAAACCAGAAATCCAGGAGACGATCCTCATCATCACTGATCTTCTGCAGATTTTAATGATGATGCTTCCTGCTGGGTTCAGATCGGGTCCGATCAGAACCACATCAGAACCACTTCAATCTAAAACCTTGATTGTGTTTGACGATTTCAGTGTTTTTAGAGTTAAAACTAAACTACGTTAAATGGACGAGTCGAGCTGAAAGTCTGGAAACTCTGACTCTGTTTCAGAAACAACAGTTTTAGCCGGACTCGTCTCAGCAGCTGCTCGTCGTCACACTCCTCACATTCAGGACGGTTTTTATTCCTTCAAATAAAATTAAATCCTAGTCGGTCTCAGCTCAGAGGGCCGTCTTACAGGATGGAGTTATTTTTTAAGAGAAAATATAAAATAACCTTTCTGCCTTTATCAGTTCATAATAAACTTTTGGTTGAGCGTCGTGTCAGAAGGTGACTGTCTGCTGCTTTACAGACGAGCTGCTCATCATTTTTATAAACATGCTGAGGCTGAGCTTCTCTCTGCGAACTGATCCTGTTCGTTAGTAAGGCTGTCTGCTGCGGTGGCCAGCCTGCAGGCTGCTGCTTCGCAGGAACCTTCAGAGAAAACAGAACTTATAACTTTAGCCGTTTAGAAACTAACTTTTTAAATCTTGATGACATACATCAGGGACGTCAAACTGATTTTCATTTCCTTCCACGTCAAAATCATAAATATCCTGAAATGGCAGAATAAATTATGAATAAACTGTTAAAATAGTAAAGCTTCCTCTGAATTTGATAGGAACATTAAATAATATAAACAAAAACTGATGTGGTTGATCAAATAATATTTGAGAATATTAACGTTGAAGTTTTAATAATAATTCTGGTTGGTTTAATAGAAGTTTTTATGTGGATTAAAAACAAACATGAGTGAAGGAGTTTAGTAAATTTGGCTGATGGATGAAATGTTTTTATTATATCAGGAATAAATCATGAACCAATCAGGTTTCTGAGTCAAACTGATTGATCGCTTTGACTAAACTGATCAGTTTGTCCCAGTAAGTCCTGAAGACAAACCGTCACCCAGGCGACCAGCTGCACCACCGGTCCGGTCCGGTCCGGTTCCATCAACAGCTTCATTACAGCCAGTCTATGCTGTGTCTGTGACTCCTCTGAGACGGACCAGCGCTGGCCTGATTCTGTCAGAACCGGTACCAGACCCGTTCCAGACGTGTGGTGAGTAAATCACCAGAAACCCACTAATATTTCTGACCCAGTCCGCCTGCTGGAACCGGACCAGTACAGCCCAGTCCGCAGAGCCAGACCGTTTCCCAGCCGGCCCACACCTGCTGCTCTGCTGCCAGAACCGCCAGAACAAAACATGGCCGCCAGCCGCCTGGTGGAGGCGGCGGCAGCACGGCGCGGCGTGGTGGACATGATGGACACTGTGGACATCATGTCCTCATGCTTATGAGCTGCTGCATTGGCCACCAGCAGATGAATCCACCTGCAGCAGAACGCCGTCAGTCTCTGCCGTCAGTCTCTCCTCAGATGTGATGATCCAGCTCCAGGCAGAGGTGCATTCTGGGACGTTTCTCTGGATGTTTTGGGTTTCCTCAGCAGCTGAGGGCGGAGCTGTGAGGCTGTGAGAAGCTGCTCTCAGATAACAAGCAGCTCTGACCACATCATTCATCCAGCAGCTTCAACTTCTCACCGTCTGACGGAGTTTAAAACCTGGCGGGAAATTCAGCAACACGACTGAATAAATCTGGTTTTATGGCCTTTAATGGAAACTTCTAAAGTTTACAAAACATTAAAAAGATTTAAGGTCAAAGATATCCACACTTACATCTCATTATGTCTTTTAAACGTATAAACATCATTAAACTTGTTTATCAGAGATGCACCAATCAATTTTCCTGATCAACTTTTCTCAGTGGGAATTCTTCATCTTTAAACACCAATAATCTACATGTTGATGCATTTATATTTAGTTTAAATTAAAATCTTATAAAGGTTTAGAATAAATGACTTTAACACAATAAATGTTCATATTTAAATTTCCTTCCTCTGTTAAACATCCTGCAGGATTTTTAAAGTTTTTAGAAAAAACCTGACTCAGCAGGTTTACAGAAAAACAGAAATCTGTGTTGAGTCCTGACTGATGCATCTTTAATGTTTAGATGATAATAAGAGGATTTGATCTGAAGCTTTTACTTCAGTAACTGTACGTCATGATGATGTTCGGCTGATTATTTTACTGTTGGTCACAAACTGTATTGATTTAGAATCTGTCTTTTCCTGCAGTCCCTGAACACACCACAGGTTTCTGTCTTTGTACACATGTGGAGCTGCAGCTTTAAGCAGCGGCTGCTCTGCATCTGTTCAGGTCTGAACCTCTTCATCCTCATCCTATTTTCTTTAATTTCCATTTATTCCCCCGCTTCCTGAATTACTCTCTCTCTCATATCCCTCTCTTCCTGTCCTCTTATTTTCACTGTTCCTGTCCTTTATCCTCCCCGTCTTCTGTCCATCCCACTTTTCTTCCTTGGTTCCTTCTTTTTTATCCTGTAATTTCCATCTCGCTCTCGCCTCGCTGCACTCGTGGCTCTGCTGCTGTGAAGCGTCTGATAGCGAGGCCTGCGCAGCGTGTGATTAATCACGGAGAACAGTCGGTAAACGCTGGGCTCATGTGTTTAGTTTTGGTTATGTTCTCATTGTCTGATCATGCAGCCCAGAGTCTGGACCAGCTTAGGAAGTTCTGCTGAGAAACCTCAACATGTGAGAATGCAGAGAGTCCCTTAGCCGACTTTATTGGTCGACTAAAGAGCTGCAAGACGACGGCTACTCAGTCATTAGCTGGAACGTTTGTCAGGAGAGCCCATAAAATAAATCTGCAGTTACGTATTTTTTCCAGAATAAGCTGGTTATAAACCAGCGTCTCATTTATGAGACGTACAGCAGCTGCAGATGGAAGCACCGCTGCCTCCAAGCAACAAGGTCCTGGGTTTGAATCCCAGCCGGGGGTCTCTGCATGTTTCACACTGGGGTTCTCTCTGGGTACTCCAGCTTCCTCCATCAGTCCAGAAACATGATTGTTCGCTCTCTAAGCTGTGTGTGTGTGTCCTGTGATGACTGCTGGACATCAGCTCCAGTGTTAGAGTTATTAAAGCTGATGAGGGGTCGTAAAGCAACGCCGAAGGAGCCGTAGGAGATTCCAACCAGCTCTGCTCATAATCCACACGACAAATTCATCTCCTGGATTTTCCATGTGTGGAATAAGGAGCAGAGCGACAACAAACCTCTGGGAAAATGTGCTGCAGTGTCCTGAACGCCTGGCCAGCTGTAAAACATGGAGGTGGCAGCATCATGCTGTGGAGTCATGAGCAAAGTGGATGTAATTATGAGAAGCTGGAAAGTCACAACATTAAAATCCACAACCGAACAAGTTCAGCAGAAAACATGAAATGTTTCAGGATAAAGATGTGAACAATTTACTGAGCTTTTAAAATGTTTAAAAACATTTATTTGTCAGGAGGGTAGAATTCACATCAAAGGTGCAAAAAGTTATTAAATGATTTTCCTTGATCTCATCTTTATATCAAGGAAACCAGTGGTGGGCAGCTAGCTGAAAGGTTAGCCGCGCTAACCCTAAAGCACTAATCACAAACATCCACCACCTTCTAACAGCTTGTCCCCAGTGGGGTCAGGGGGTGGGGGGTGCTGGTGCCTGTCTCCAGCGCTAAACAATTTCAAAGTTAGGATAAGGTGCTAAATGCAAAAGTAGCTCTGCTATTAGCGCATTAGCAGAAGTGTGCTCACCAGTGAAAATCTTCAGACATATCTGACTTGTTTTTCTTTTACTCCAGACATCGTTCTGTTGTTACAGAATATTAAACAGCCGTTTTCTTCACGGCAGGTTTTGGGACGAGGACCCAAGCAGCCGTTTCCATCTCTGGGAACCTTCATCTCCACGCTCAGCCAGAGGAGAGACGCAGGAGGGCGGGGCTTCGCCATCGGCATCGGGGGCCCGCTGACCGGCCCGCTGGGGATCAGGCACAGTGAGTTACATCAGCTGAGACACGATCCTGAGAACTGCTGCTAAAGCAGGCCCTGCTGCCGGTACCAACGGCCACACCTCCAAATTGCGCCTAGGCTTGGCTGTGTTGGTTGCTAGGAGACTGAAGGAAGAATCTAGACTGTCTGATAAAATGGCAGCATTTACTTGTGAAGTCGATCAGCAGTCAGAAGGAAAGGGATCCAGAGAGGTTAGATCAGATCAGATCAAAGTTAGAGAGGCAGGATGAGATGAACTGGACCTCGGTTTGGGTTCAGCTGAGCTGAAAGCCAAGCAGACAGTAGACCGCTCCCAAACCAGAAAGTGGACTACAGCACAGGGCATTCTGGGTAAATAGAACCAAAACGAATATGCTAATTTAGTGCTAGCAGGAGAAATGACTCGTGGTTTTTAGCCAAAGACTAAAGAGAAATCCTCCAGCCGCTGAAATCCTTCAGAGGTTTTTGTGTCGTTTCCTTCTGTGGATCTTGGTGCAGCGCCCCCACAGGCCAGGAGGGGAACAGGTTGGTTTGACTCAGGAAGAGAACCACAGCAGCTGGAGGTGGAACAGATGTTTCAGCGTTGGTTCTCTATCGAACCGGGTCTACTGGACTATGACGTGTGGAAACACAAACCTTCTGCTCTCTGCTGTGTTTAGACAGATGTTTAACTGACTGTAACCTGATTTAACATCATTTATTCGTGTTTGAAGTGCTGAAGCTGATTGTAAAGAAACTGTCTCTCCTCTCCAGCAGTGAAACAAGCAACACTTTGACCTGCTGTGAAAGTTTACAGCAGATGTTCCTCACCTACAGCCTGACCCGGTTCTGTTCTCTGAGTCGATCTGATGTGGGTCTGAGCTGTAATGATGTGTTACTTCCTCTGTTTACAGTACGCCTCATGTATTCAGTCAGAATGCAGCCTGCATGGCAGGAGGAGCGCTGTGTGGCCGCGGATCCAAACCCAGGATCCGACCCGTAACTCAGATTTCTGCTGATGTGATGCAAACCTCTCTGGTTTCTGGGCTGACATGCGCAGCCGAGGTTCTGGTGAAGTAGCGAGCGTCTTGTCGGTTCTGAGTCACTGCGAGTGTTTTTACGTGGAGGAGGATGTTGGTTCTCGTAAAAGGCGAGGTTATTTCTGACTGCCATGAGAACGGAGACCCAGCGGAGCGCTCATCAGCCAGCTTTGTCACCACGGCGACTGATGCCAGAATAATTATGCGAACCTCCACCCCAAATGAAAACCATATGAAAGGAAAACAGTGGACACACACACACTCAGGCGTACACAGGATGCTGCAGCATTCCTCTGCCCGGTTACAGTCGTCAAGTCTGCTGGATAATCACAGATTCAGGAGGTTTCTGTTTCCTTTTTCATTTTCCTCAAGTATGGTTTTGAGTTCTGAGGCCGAGCTAATCAGAGGTTCATCTGAAGCTTCGAGTCAGAATCAGAAATCACTGACGCCTCGCTTCCAGAGCCAGAGGCCTGGAAGGATAAAACGCCATTATCGCTCCCATCAGGACGCTTTTCCATCAGCGCTGCACAAAAAACCCTTAGAGGAGGAAAATCACCAACATATCAGTTCTGATGGTAGAACTGATGCTTCTGGTACGTTCCTAACAAAGACAACTTACCAGAGCCTGGGACTTCATCTGAGTCTGAACCCAAAGTACGATCAAAGCCTTTCGCTGACATAATGCTGGTCCTCCTGAAGGCGATGAAAAGCTGCCATGGCAACCAGGAGTTGTAGCCATGACGAGTGACCTGGATGATGTGGCGGTCCAGTCAAAGTCTCCACCCAGTGAAGGCCAAACCGACCCTCAGCTGACATCATCCGTGTGCAGAGTTCACCGAGGCTCAGAGAGACTTCTGGAACAGGAAGAGGCCGTCGTCCTGGAAACAAGACACTGGAGGCACGCCACGACCAGAACCACGAGGGAGAACGGCAACATGGAGGAGAACGGCAACATGGAGGAGAACGGCAACATGGAGGAGAACGGCAACACGGAGGAGAACGGCAACACGGAGGAGAACGGCAACACGGAGGAGGACGGCAACATGGAGGAGAACGGCAACATGGAGGAGAACGGCAACATGGAGGAGAACGGCAACATGGAGGAGAACGGCAACATGGAGGAGAACGGCAACATGGAGGAGAACGGCAACACGGAGGAGAACGGCAACACGGAGGAGAACGGCAACACGGAGGAGGACGGCAACATGGAGGAGAACGGCAACATGGAGGAGAACGGCAACATGGAGGAGAACGGCAACATGGAGGAGAACGGCAACATGGAGGAGAACGGCAACATGGAGGAGAACGGCAACATGGAGGAGAACGGCAACACGGAGGAGGACGGCAACACGGAGGAGAACGGCAACATGGAGGAGAACGGCAACATGGAGGAGGACGGCAACATGGAGGAGGACGGCAACATGGAGGAGGACGGCAACATGGAGGAGGACGGCAACACGGAGGAGAACGGCAACATGGAGAACGGCAACACGGAGGAGAACGGCAACACGGATCTTTGTCTCTGTGTTTAGTGATGCTGCGGGCTGGAAGGACCTTCATCTTCATCCTCTGACTGAGGCCGTTGCTGCTGTCTGTCATGGCCGCCCTTCATGCTAACAGCTCAGTATCAGGCAGCAGAGATGAGTTTCCACAGCATCGTTGGACCGAACTGCAGCTGTTGGACAGATGGACTCCCAGAGACATGCAAATCAAGCCCAGATCACCACTCCTCCACCGCCATGCTTTACAGCTGCTCTGATGTCTTTGTGCTCATGTGATGACGCCTGGCGTCCACATGTCCACATGGTCTCATCTGTCCAGAGGACATCGTCCCTCCATCAGGTGCAGCTTTGCAAACCAAAGTTCTGCTGCTGGATTTTTAAAGTGAAGAGTTTTTTCCAGACTGCAAACTGTCCTTTCATGAACTTTCACCTTTGCCCTGCTAACTGAGGCCTGTAGAGGCTGAGATGGGACACTTTGGTGTTTTCTCGTTGACCTCGGAGTTGAACTTGCAACCTGCTGGGATTTCCCCTGGTTGGCAGAACTCCAGTTGTTTGGAAAATCCTCCATTTTCTGCAGTTTGAACCAGTTTAATTTAGATTTCTATGGTTTTAATGTTTGGAACTTATTTTAGTTATTTAGTCTTCATTCCACCTGGATAAAAACGAGAGTTGGTTTTAAATTCAGGCTGAAATCCATTTCAAACCCGATGACCTCCTCTGAGCGCTCTGCTGCCCTCAGTCCGCCTCTCCGCTCCTTTTTCCTCCTGCTTGCATAATCTGTCCTGCACCCACAATGCACCTGGACAGGCCTGTCCTGAAGGGAGTTACCGTGGAGACAGAGACAATGAGGGGCCAATTATGAAGAGAAAGGCTGGGTGGGTGTGTGGGAGGACATGTGTGTTTCCACCTGGTGGAGGACCGGCCTCCATGTTGGATCAGCAGGCGTCACTTTTAGATATGAAAAATTCAATCTTTTCTCATTTCTAGATGTAAACGTGTTTATCCGTTAAAACGGAGCGTTCTGTTTTCAGCGAACACACCGGACATGTCAGGAGCAAAACCACTGATGATGCATGAAAATAAAAACTATACTGATGACTGAAGAGATTCAGTTAAGTTTATATAGAGGTCCACAAAACCCAGCTCTTATTTTGATAGTCTACTTCCACTGATCCACAAGGTAATTTCCATAATTTGCAAATTTAGTTCCAAACTAAATATTTATTTTCCAAATTAAGTATTTAGCTTCCTAAGTATTTAGCTAGCTAGTTGGTTGCTAGCTAGATATTTTGCTAGCAACCTAAATATTTAGGTCGAAGCTAAATAATTTGGAAAATAAATATTTATTTTGAAAATTAAATATTTAGTTTGGGGAAAAATACTTTGGAACTAAATATTTATGTAACAAACAATATTTAATTTTGAGCTCTTTATTTAGTTTCCACATTAAATATGTACATCAGAATTAAATATTTACTTCAGAACTAAGTGCTTAGCTTCCTAATTTAATTTGCAAGCGAATTATTTACTTTGTAAACTGAATATTCAGCTTCTGAGTTAAATATTTAGTGTTGGAACATTAAATATATGAATAATATTGTGAAAAATACGGCCTTGAAAGCCCAGATTTCCCCTGCCAGGCTGATAAACCCCGATGCTGTTATGTTTTACTGTGAAACGTTTCAAGCGGCTCCTCATGCCTCCTGTCTCCCCTGCAGCGGTCAGGGAGCTGCCTCCCATCTGCAGCGACGTCCGGCAGAAGCAGCGGCTCTCCATCGACACGCTGCCTCAGGAAGTCAAAGCTCCGTTCCCCTGCGACCCCGTCATCCCCCTCCGGACCAAAACCACCAAGGAGTTCCAGTGGGTCTCCTCTCTGACGCTGAAACATCCCAGAATCCTCTTCACTGCTTTACTCCATCTGCCGTTTCCAACAGGGAGGACGTGGAGCGAGCCGCCCAATCAGGTGACTGGAGGGAAGTCAGAGAGTTTTACCTGACGACCTTCGACTCCTTCGTAGAAATCAACGCCGCCTTCAAGGTAAAACAGATAAATCTCCGCTCTGCCGCCTGGCTCTGCTTCCGTTTCCTCACCGTGTCTGAACGTCCCGCAGCGGGAGGCCAACGGATTGTTCAACACTATCGAGGACTCAGGAGTCAACGGCAAGTTCGTCAGCGCGGTTTACGACTCGCTGCTCAGCACAGTAAGTAAGACCCAAACCTGGTTCTGATGAGCCCAGGCTGGACAGCCCTGAGTAGTCATGGCAACTAATGGAGCTAACGGAGCATGTAGATATTAAATAGGAAGGCTCCTAGGACTGAACCTTGAGGGACTCCATGTGACAGAAGCGACCACTGGAGGGCGCTGTGCAGCGTGAGCTTTGTCTCAGCTCCACTGCACAAGGAATTTAAGCTAATAAATAAAGTATTTTAATTTTAATGTTAATTTTAAATATTTATTTAGTTTTTAGTTGCCGTTTAAATTGGGTTTTAGGCGTTAATAAATATTTATAATCATCTGTAACTGAGTTCATGAGGTCGAACCTTCAGCTCACCCAGCTGGACTTTTAAAACTTTTATGAAACAAGTTCAGCTTTGCTTCTGTTTGAGGTTTAAAGCTGGACTAACACAGAGAGCAGAAGTGTGTCTGTCTGACGCGCCGACGCTCGCTGTCTGAACGGTGTGTGTGTGTGTGTGTGTGTGTGTGTGTGTGTGTGTGTGTGTGTGTGTGTGTGTGTGTGTGTTCAGCCTCAGGACATCCAGAAGTTGGTCTTGAAAGGAATCATCAACAGCCTGCTGAGAGAGTGGAAAGGGTGAGAGCCGCTTCAGTTTATCGCTCCAGCTTCATCATTACTAATATTTCCAGTCAGAGTGAGATCAAGTGAAAGATGTTCTTGTGTTTCATCCTCATGCCGGTTCTGTTTCTGTCTTTAGGCCTCGGACAAAAGACGACCTGCGGGCGTATTTCGTTCTGATCCAGGTGAGACTCAAACACATCAGCTTGTTTCTGACAGGCAGGTTAAACGTCCAGCATGACGGAGCCGATCAGAGAGAAACTGCTGAGTCATGGGGAACCAGAGACTCACGTTGCTATGGTGATTCCCTCCTTTTCTTGGGAGCCGTGCATTTTTAGTCAGAATATGTAGAAAGTTTTCCAACATCTGTAATGGAAACACATCGAGTGTCTGAAAGTCGACAGAAATACGGACGCAATGAAACTGACAGAAACTTTAAACATCAGAGTTCAGGTTCAGAGTCATTATCACAATCTGAGCTGCATAATATGAGGCAAATATTACAATAATATCGCAAATTCAAACTGTGAATGTTCAAAATGCTAATCCAGTCGGATGAAGTCCGACTTTAAGCTTCAGATGTTTCTGCTGGAAGGTCTGGCTGAGCGTTTCTCGTTAAAATCTTTGACGATTCATGGAGGTGTGCAGTTCTGCGTGCATCACTCTGAGCGCCGCCTGCAGCTCAGGTTTTCCCATCAGGCCTCTCTTTCTTCAGCGGATGCTTTGTGCGTTCTGCAGCTCTCTGGCCTTCCAGTTGGCTGACAGCAGATCTGAGAGCTCATCTGCGCTCGTTATAGGAACAAAACCCCTGAAACTTAATGGTGCTTGTTGATAACTGCTATTAAAATTCAGGCTGCAGTTCATCTCCAGCTGTGGTTCATCAAAGGTCTACTGGAGAAAACTACAGCTACAAATCTTTTTCTGTCTCTGGTTTTCATCCACTTCCCTCCTTTTCAGCCTCTCTCCATCCCTCCTGCTTTATATGGGCGTGAAACAGGAAACTCTATTTGAGGGCGCCAATCCTAAAGCACTCAAGCTGTTCAGCATCTTTCTTCTTTTTATTGCTGCAGATTCAAAGAATAATTTGAATCAGCTTTTGGTCATAATGCATCAGAAACTATTCAGCGGCTTTATTGGAGTTCTGCTCGGTTCTGTTCAGCCCAACTTTCCAGCAGAAACACCATTAAAACTGAACCAGCTCAGAAACTTTGACACCGTTTAAACTCTGGGTTCTGACCCAGTGAACTGTTTGAAAACTTTCTGTCCTCAGCTTCGTGCACATTCACAAATTAACCAGTTTTCTCTTCGTCTTTCTGTTCGGCTCCCAGGAAAAGGTGCAAATCAGCCTAGAAACCAAAGACTTGGACGTTTTTCCGGTGTCTGGTTTTTATTTTGCTCTGCAGTTTTTCCATCACCAAGTGAGCTAATGAGCTGGTTCAGATTCAGCCTCTACTTCTTGTTTTTACCCCTCATTTGGGATTATATAACTCAGATTACACTGAGGTAAACTCAGTCTGAAATATGGATAAAGCAAAGTGAACACGTAAGAATAAATCGACTAATTACAGATAAATGAACATATATGGAAAGACCTTTACAGCAATACTAACGAACTGAATACGGTAAGACCTGTTGAGGAATAATAAACAGTAAACTGAAAGTTCAGACGCCTTCGGACTGAAGCAGCTTTGCTTTGTGTGCTGACAGAGTGAATGTGGGTCATGGAGCCAGAATCCTCTGAGCTTCATCTGTTTCTACTTCTGTGTTTAAACTAAAGAGGTAAAAAAAACAGACAAAACCTCCGACTGCTGTTCCCCAGAAACAAATGAGTCATTTTTCAGGAAAAGTTTAAAACATTTTTATGTCAGTTTTTGTCAAATTTTAAAATTTACCAGACAAATTATTTCCTTGAGTCAAGTTGGAGTTTTAGTGAAAGTTGAGCTTCATCAGTTCCAGCCACGATGAAAACCCAGAGGGCCGAGTCATGATGTGACTTAGAGGCATAGAATAAATAAATCATAAAGTTAATTATTCATCTGTACGGTGATGACGCGCCGACGGCCTTGGTGAGGAAACTCACATCTGATTCTGTTCCGACTGGTCATTAAAATATCCCCAACTTGACCCAAAGTCTCCTGTCAGCTGCTGACATTCTAACCTCAGTTTGTCAACATGTTGGGATGAACCGTGTCAAAGGTCATGACCCTGTTGTGTCCAGAACCCCCAGTATTCCAGCACCAGCACCTACGTGATCTTCGCTCACCTGCTGCGGCAGATCGCAGCGTTGTCCGAGGCCGACCACCACTTCCTGGTTCACTGGCTCAAGAGGTCAGTCTGTTCATCCTGTTCTAACCAAACCGTCAAACTGCAGAGTTCATGAAACACAATTCAGTTCTCTGGAGAAAACATCTGAGCTGATGAGTAGAAGATAAATCAAGACTTCTTCAGGCTTGATTTTTATCTGCGTCTTTTCATGGCTGTTCAGTCGGATGAAACGGCTCCAACAGTTTGATGTGTTTCCATAGAAAACTGAAGAGAACAAATTATTTAGGACTAAACTTTTTACCCTGTGGCTCCACTTCACGTTGGCCGCATCTAAGAAGTTCATGTAATCTGATTTGAACCAACTCTCAGCTGCAGAGAGCAAATCTGTTTAAAATTTCTGCTTTTTAAAACGTCTCTTTGTTAAATTGTGACCTGGCGCAGACGGCTTCTCGGGTTGACTCAGAACCTGAGCGGACCAGCGATGGCCAGCTTCTGTATTCGTCTCCCTCAGCATGAGTCAGGAGCATTTCAAAACATGTTCTTTGTGGGGTTTGATTTAAGAGCAAGCTGCTTCAAATTAGAGGTTCTGTTTAGTTCTGCTCAGATCCAGAAAGCCACGTTTTTCCAGCCGACGCTGCTTTTCTTCTCCCTCTCTGTGTTTTTACTGTGAAGTCTCTATTTTGGTCCTCTTGTGTGTTCGCCTTTAACTCCTTGGTGACATGGGTCTGGTTTGGGCCGTCAGGCTGTCGGCCAGGCGCTTCCGGCAGCTGGTGGAGCGCCTCCTGCAGTTCATCTCCACGCGCCTGTTTCCTGCAGAGCCAGATGAGCTTCCTCCTTCAGCCAAGTGTTCCTGGTGGATTCCCTCGGCCACCAAAGTGCTCAGCCTGTTCAGTGAGTCTCACGAACGCCACGCCGCCGGTTTGCCCTGCAGATCGCTTCCAACGTTTTACCGTCTTCTTGTCAGATGCAGCCAACAGCGTCTCCTCTCCTCCCATCATGCCCTTCACCGACTTCTACAACATCACTCTGGAGCACATTGACTTCATGGAGGACTACCGGACCTGGCAGAACTACGGCAACTCAAACAGGTCAGATTCAGCCTGTCAAACTGAAGATTTGATCTGTTTTATAATTATTGTAAATTATTTCTGTCTAAAGTCCATAAACAGTCTTAGTAATTAAGACTGAACACAGTTATGCTCTGCAGCTCTGTCACACGTATGAATAAAACTTTTATCATTTAAAGATTTTTAGCAATAAGTCTGTTTGAGGCTGGCACTGCTAGCTAAACAGCTACGCTAACTCTGAAGCGCTAATCATAAACACTAGTTCTGCTAATGCTAAAGCGCTACAGCCAACCGTATCAATACCCACAGTGTGTCAGTGACAGTACAGTATATCGCCCCCAACAGGGTCCAGTTAGTCATTACTCACCTACCTGTATGGTTTGAGCTTCAGGAAGCGTCTGCAGAACTACAGCAATGCATTCTGGGTACAGAATAACCGTAATTTGCCTCACTGCATCACGGATGGAGAATGTGAGCAGAAGATGTTTCAGGATTGTTGTTACGCAAAAATATTCATGAAAAATACGAGAAATGTTTTAACAGGAAATCAGTTCTGCTATTAGCGCGTTAGCAGAAGTGTGTCCGCCTTTCAGTATTATTGCAATAAATAAACTAAAATGACTTTTTTAAGTTCAAATTCCCCGTTTCTAATCTGAACTTCTGGGACTTTGTCCTTTGGACAGAGGAGACCGAAGTAGAAATGTTTGGCTAGAATGGACAGAACCATGATTAGAAAAACCAGACAGAGCAGATCAGAACTAAGACCTCAGACCAGCTGCCAAGCACAGTGGTGGAGGAGTGGTGATATGGGCTGGTTTAGCAGCAACATAACCTGGAAATCTGGAGTAATTGATTGGACTGTGGTCTCCTCAGAGTACCACAA
This sequence comes from Poecilia mexicana, assembly GCF_051168715.1. Lineage (NCBI taxonomy): Eukaryota > Metazoa > Chordata > Actinopteri > Cyprinodontiformes > Poeciliidae > Poecilia > Poecilia mexicana. The sequence continues at coordinate 21,559,751 of NW_028263384.1, read as the reverse complement.
TGTGAGTCCATCTGCCTGACAGCCGGGATCCAAACTGGGTCATCAACAAGACAACGATCAGAAAATCTACAACAGAACGGCTGAACAAGGAAAGAATCAATGTACAGAAATGGTCCAGTCAAAGTCCAGACGTCAACCTGAAGCTGTGATGGAACCTCCAGAGAGTCGAGCAGAAATGTAGATGGACTGAAGCCACGTCAGAGAGAAGAGTGGACCAGAACGGTGCTGCCAGAGAGGAGCCGTACAAGCTGCCGGGTCACGGGCTGGACTCCACATGTTTACGACAAAATACTTTCTTTTTTCTGTGACTACATGTTCTGCAGTTTGTTGGTTAAAATCCTGAGGCCCCTCAGAGAAGCCACACTCCTCACATCGGGGCAGGATGAGGTCCAGTTTGCCTCCAGGAACCGCGGCGGGGTCAGCTCCGTCTCAGGGTTCCTGAAAGTCCGATGGAGCGGAGATGAGGAAATGTTCCACAGCTGCAGTTTGTTCAGAACCGTGGAAAGTCTCACAGAAGCCATGAAGTTTGTTTCACGCTGCGTCGCGTCTCGTTTGAGCCTGACGATGGAAACTGATCCAGAGCCTGCAGTTGAAACGGTTTCAGATGGAAGGAACTCCCTGGCTGGCGTGTCGGGGATCCAGGTCATGAAGGATGGCTTAGCTTGGATCAGACATCAGAGGGCGGCCAGGAATGAAATGTTTCTGTACGGAAAATGATCCACTCATTTTGTTTCTTCTTCTCTCTATCAGGTTTTCTTTCTGTCAGTTCCCCTTCATCCTGTCGACTGTGGTGAAGAAAGCCATCATCCAGAAGGACTCGGAGCAGCAGATGATCAGCCAGGCCAGGGTGAGGATCTGAACCGGCGCTGTGAAGAACCAGACAGCTGCTGAGGGTCTGGACTCATAAAGACAGTCTGTCTGCTTCACAGCTCAGCCTGGTGAGCAAAGTGTCCCGCAGGCAGAGGGTGGACATGAACCTGCTGTTCCTCAACATTAAAGTTCGACGAGCACAACTCCTGAGCGACTCGCTGGATGAGGTCAGAACAAACTCATGCTGACGTTCTGGGTTGGGACTGTGGGAGAGTTCAGGTGGGTCAGCCTGGTTTTTATTGAAGAATAACTCTTCAGTTACACAAATCAACGTCTTGCTCCACGTCTGTCTAAAGGTCAGATCTGGATTCATGACTTCTGGACATTTGGATTCGTCTGCTGTGCTGCTTTCGTCTGTCATGGTGAAGAAATATCTGAACCAAGAGCCGTAGCTCTAGATTTTATCACTCTGTCTGTGTTCATGACTGAAGGAAGTAGATTCTGGATACTAGAAGCTGAAATGAGCTTCGCCTGTAGAGAATCCTTATGATCCTTCTCTCTATGACCAGTCTGGCTGGTTAATGTTTGGTTTGGTTCTGGCCGAGTCGGGCGTGTCTCTGTTGGCTGTGTGTGCGTGTGCGTGTGTGTGTGTGTGTGTGTGTGTGTGTGTGTGTGTGTGTGTGCGTGTGTGTGTGTGTGCGTGTGCGCGTGTGTGCGCGTGTGTGTGTGTGTGTGCGCGTGTGTGTGCGTGTGTGCGTGCGTGTGTGTGTGTGTGTGTGTGTGTGTATGGGTAGGGACATGGAGGGGTGTGGGAACCATGGCAGGCTGTGAGTGTGCATGTGGTCGACCCACTGATGATGTCACTTTGCTCATGCAGCCTTAGGCAGCCGGTTCTCCAGAACCTCGTATGTTTGTTCTTTGCCCATCCAGTCTACGCTGCATCTGCTCCTCTGTTTGAAACGGTTTGGTCCTCAGGGTTTGATCTGGCTGGTAAATGGTGCCTGAGTTGTTGTTGGTGACGTAAATCTGTGGACCAATCAACGAATGTTTCTTGATGCCAATCAGGTCACTTACACACAACACCTGGCTAGTTTCAGGATGATCCATAGAAGGTGGTTCCAGAGAACAGGAGGGAACTGTGGCGGCCCCTGGAGACGGGGCCTGACTACGTCTTGACTCGACTCGATTGCCAGAGTCTTCCCTTTGTATCGGTTAGCCTGTTTTTTAGTAGCTACTACAGTGAGGTTCTAATGGAGCCAAGTCGGGTGAAAACGTGACGTCAGGACACTGTCTGTCTCTGATTGGCTAAAGGCTGGGGTCAACTCTGTTGATGGCTGTTTACGGATACCAGCAAACACCAAAACAACGTTGTGAGCAGCTTAAAACACTGTAAAGTGATGACCATCAAGGGCCTCAACAGCCTGACGGGTTTGAACCTAAACTTTGGAAGTGTTTTAACCAAATGGTGCTATTTACAGACACTGATATACGGGCAATGAGCCATGCTATGCTAAAATGGTCCCCACACATTGAGGCTCTCAGTTGTAATGGAAAGGTCAAAGTGAGCAGGTTCTGTTGGAAGAGGCCGATAAGAAGGATGAGTTAGCTGGAGCTTCAGGATGTGTGAGACCAGCAGAAAAGCCCGTTTTCCTGATGCTCCACTGAGGGGAAAAGGCTAATTAGGGTTGTGGGAACAGTGGATGGGAGAGGTCTGCGAATATAAAGAGCCTGAAGATTAGCAGGAATGTCTGCAGCTCTCCCTCCAGCCGGAGCTGGTCGTAAATCTGAAGTCTTTCCTCCTCGGTGTGAGGTTCGCACCAAACGTCTGTAATCCGTCATGTTCGGCACACATGGTTCTGTTCTTCCCAGACAGCCCTGTGATAAAATATCACACCAAGCAGCAGCATGGAAAACATTAGTTTTAAGCTGCTTTGTTTTGTCTCTGTGCAGTTGATGAGGAAACGGTGCGACCTGAAGAAGAAGCTGCGGGTGACGTTTGTCGGGGAGGCGGGGCTTGACATGGGCGGTCTGACGAAGGAGTGGTTCCTGCTGCTGGTTCGTCAGATCTTCCACACCGACTACGGTGAGGTTCCACACAGACAGAGCATTTCTGAAGGGCAGCTGCAAGCTACAGGTAACCTTTTATCAAAGTCCAAAAACATTTCCGTCCGTCAGTCCAGGAAATGCTGATGATCGGTGGATCTTCCAGAATGATCGAACTTTGTGTCGTAAAGCTATAGAGATCATAAACTCTGAAGCTTTAGTAAGGAAGCTGGAGAAACAGAAGCCACCAAACTGATTAAGTCCAAACCTTAAGACCAGAATGGGTCATCAGAGACGGTTGGGTCCAGAAGATCCAACCGTCTCTGAAGGAAACGCTGGTTTCCAGGGAGCAGCTGGGAATCTGGGAGGTAAATCCTCGCTGATGCAGAGTCAACGGAAAGAGAAGCTGCTCTTTGTTGAAAGCAAGTGGAAAAAAATAACATTTTTATTGGCTAAAAATGGAAAGAACACTTTTATTAGCCGCGGCCTCGGTGGATTTGAGCTGAGAGTTTTTGGGTCAGAGGAATAAGTGTCAGAACGCTGAAGAAAGCAGACAGTGTTGGTTCTGGAAACTTGGACATTGATCTCTAAACTCAGGCTCCTTCAGATCCTACAGATCAGGTTTTCTCCTCTCCTTCTTTGTCCCTGATTTCCTCTCGTCTTTCTACTCTGTCATTCACACCCAGAGATGATTCTGGATCAGAACCCGACCTCAGGACTCGGGTTAGAGGCATTAAGCTCTTAAAGGGCCGGCTACATGGAGTGGTGTCACTCAAGACTTGAGAGTTGATTTGGACTTGGAATAAAGGAGCCAGATGAATACATGTCAGTGACTTTTTCTCATTTCTTCTTTCCTGTCTCTTCCTCCTGTGGGTGGCGCTATAGAGCTGAAGGACCAGGACTCTGGACCATGTAGATAATGCAAACAGAGGCTCATTTAAAATCTTTCTTCCTGAGAGAAAAGCTTCATCTGAACTTGAAGGTTTGCTGTAGAGGAACAGACTTCATAAATCTGAGAAGATGATTTAATTCTCTGGATTTCCAGCCAGATGTTTCTTTTCTTGCTTGTGAATCTTTTCAGTTAAACCAAACAAACGTTAGTCAGAGCATCTGCGCCTTTCACTCCTTCCTGGTGTTATTTCTCCTTCTCTCTCTCTTTTTCTCTTTCTCTGCTGGTCAAGTTGTTCTTTCCATCATCGCTGCGTCTCTGCGGTCGTCTGTGTTTCTGCTGCCAGAGGGACGTCAGCCCAGAGCAAAGACAGTCAATGAGAGCTGTGTTCCCCTCATTAGCCGAGCAGGGGAAGCCCCGACTGCCTCACACACACACACACACGCACACACACACGGCTGCACAGACAGGTGCATGCAAACACACACACCCCTCACACACAGGCTCCTCTGTGCGTGGAGCAGCTTCAGGTTCGGAGATGTGAAGCTCGGTTCCAGATGTTTGCCTCCTCTTGGCTCTGACCGCCGCCGTCCCGACCAGTCAGAGGCGGATTAGTCTGGACGTTAGTCAGCCAATCAGAAACTAATGAATGGATCTGCTGCAACAGGAGGTTATTCTAATTGTGATGTTTTGTTCCATCTTGTTCCGTCTAGCTCTAACGGGAATTGTTTCTGCTCCAGGGATGTTTTCCTTCATGAAGGACTCGCGCTGCCACTGGTTCAGCAGCTGGAAGAGCGACAACTACTCTGAGTTCCAGATGGTCGGGACTGTATCCTTCCATAACACAGAAATCTGGGTTTTTATGTTTGCGTTGTTATTTTGTCTTCTTAATTGGCTCCATCCATCCTGGAGGTGGCGCGCTCTGCTGGCCGCAAATAAAATGGCAGCCCAGACTGACGTAATGACTGACGAATGTTCAGAACCGGGACGGATCCGAGACACGGTGGCGTGTGTTTGGAACATCTCCTTCACATCTGAATAATGGAGAACATGCATGTGTGCACGTTGCATTGTGGGGGTGTTGCCTTCGTGTGCGTAGGAAACCAGAGCGATCCGGCTCTGCAGGCGCGGTGAAAGGCCAGCTGGGAGCTGTCAAAAGGTTATATAACCTAATGGCTGCCTGTTCCTGCCCAGCTCTCTGTGAGCAGTTAAATCACTCATGGTCGCACACATAAACCTGTTAACACCTTCAGCGCTCTGGTTTTAGACCCTCAGTGCGTGGAAGGCTGAAGCCTGCAGGGTTTTGGTTTGGTTTAGTGTGAAGCAGCAGGGATGAGAGCGACCCGGACCAGACGGGGGTTTGGTTTGAGTCTGGCAGGAGGAAGAGGAGGGGCTGTTTGCTTCTGGGTGTTCCTGCATGTTCCACATGTGTGCTTGTACTAAAGGCTAATTTATCACGCTTTGTTCCTGTTCAGTCATTAGAAAGGCTCTGGAGGGCCGAGCCAGGCGGTGCCGAGACAAGAGGCAGTGTCTCCTGAAACAAACTCTGGAGGAGACAGAAGTGATGTGATGCTGTAGTGTGAGGCGAAACAGATGGATCAAATATGTCGAGGAGAAAGAACAGAAAGTTCAGATGGGCTGCAGATTGTTTCTGAGCACAACGACAGTTCAAATAAAGAACGGCAAGGCTGAAAAACTGAAAGGAAAATCTATTCAGAAGCTGAAATACGTCCTGACTTCTGTCAGGTTTAATCTGATCTGTTCTGGAGAGGAACTGTGAACTTTGCTTGGAAAGTTTAAACCCAACCAGGAGTTTTGGCCTCAAACAGAAAGTTACGCTATGAAGGTCAAAACACCTGTGACAGATTCAGACTGGTTGCCATGGAAATGACCACCTTTTCTGGAGAGCAGCTGGAGCCCACAGCATGACTCTTTTCATCATCCACAAACGGAGAGAAGAATTTAAGCCTCGAATGTAGGGCTGAAACGATTCCTCGAATGATTCGAGTACCTCGATTACTAAAATTCCTCGAGGAAAATTTACCTGCCTCGAAGCTTCGTTAATTTATGTTTTATTAGTTAGCGCACCGTGTTCCGGCCGGGACTTCATTTGCGTTGCGCGGAGCTCTCACTTCCGCCTCTGAGTTGTTGACAAAAGCTAAGTCTCAGCGGCATAAAGTCCAATCTTCAAGATTGGCCCGTGGGGATTTTATTGATTGAGGATAATGCCCGACTTTTTATCGTTTTTGGGGAACCAATAAGCATCCTTAAAATGACTGGGGGAATGCCTGGAGTACGGCAGCATTTCTCCTCCGGGGCTGCTGGTTGAAAGCGAACGGCGGGAAGAGCGCTGAGGTGAGCGGATAGCCTGAACAGGGCGGGCGGCTGAGTAGCTGATGCTTACCGTGTAAATGTAGCTTTACCGACGAACCGCACAATAAATTTCATATCCCGGTCTGAAGAAACGGGTGGCGGAGCGCATCGTACATGGCTGGTAGATGAGTTTCTGAGTGTGACCAGTGAAGGTGTCGTAAATATCCCGTATTGCTTCCCCCGTGTTCGTCCCCCGGTCTAACGGTTCGTCAGTCCGCTGGTCTATTTCCTCCCCTCCACCCCATCTTACGTTAGTTCATTCGCCCTCTCCTCCCACTCCAGGCGGCATTTCCCGTATTTTCAAACCCAAAGCGTGACAGGTTAGGTGGCAAGGTGAGTTTAATTAATCTATTAAACTCACTGAAGATGAATACATAAACTAAAAGCTGGATTGTAGACATTTTTTATAAGCATATTTGTGAGCCTGCCTCTTTGTTATTACATTCAATATAATTTCAGATTTTTCTATAACTTTTCTTCTGGTTAACTTAGAAAGTGAGCTATTATTGTTACAGGTTAGTTTTCTAAACTACAAAAAAGCAACTGTTAGGGATGCTCAAATATGAAAAATTGGACTGATATTGATATCTGATAGTAACACCGGTATTATGCCAGATTTACCAATATTTCATTTTAGAATTTTTTTTATCCGATTACTCGATTAATCGTAAGAATAATGGATAGATTACTCGATTACTAAAATATTCGTTTACAACAGCCCTACTCGAATGAAAACTTTTGTGGAAGCTGTCGGTCATCGCCGATGAATTCTTGAAGTCCAGTCAGAACCTTGGACTGGATCCATCTGTCCTGTCTGCTGCTTAAAGAGATCCTTCACTTCCAGTTTTTTCAACAAACATTTAGAGCTAAAATCTTTTTTTTGTTTTCATTTATTCAAATATTAATGATTTCTGTTTTTTGTGGCCTGTTGATGTTTCCATCTATCCAGTAACCAGCAGGCCCAGGAGAAGGTGCATGACTGGAACCTCAATGTGTTTCAGTGCCTACAGTCTGTGACCTGATGAAGCTTTTTAACAGGCTCGTCTTGATTTTGGTCCAGTGAAAAAGAACCAGTCTGGTAAAAGAAGGACGAAGGCATAAAACCAGAGAGGTGATGTGAAACACAGAGAGAGTGCTGACAGGAAGAGGAACAGAAAGAAACAGAGGGAGAGAGACTGCAGATTTATTCATGTTCTGTAACTTCAGAGGAGACGTAGACGACGTTTCACTAAACGTTGTGGAAGATGTATGAGCAGCTGAGCCTTCAGTCGGCCCGTCTGACCCACATCATTCTGACTATAATGACCATAATGGTTGTGGTAAATCTACAGTGTGTGTTTATTTTTCCTTCGCTACCTCTGTGTGTGTGTGTGTGTGTGTCACCTTGTTGCAATCAGCGCCGCTCAGTTCAAACACACAACCTGAGCCTACTCACAGAACCTCAGCACACATGGTGACCACATGTGGCAGCTGGGAGCGGTTTGAGTGTGTGTTTTGGGCCGCCGCCCTTCAGACTGAAGCAGGAGAAGAAAAGCTGCAGGTGGACGAATCGTCGGTCTGCAGGCTGCTTCTCACACTGTGGGCCGCAGAAAGAGCCTCAGCGACTCCCACAGAGAAACACTGAGGTTCTCCAGTCCGCTTCATGTCTGTCTGCATGAAATGCATGAAGAAGAAGAAGAACACCATCCATCCGTTCATCATGTCTACCTGTTTATCCTGCAGGGTAGGACAGGTGCCTGTCTCCAGATTCTCCATTTGGCTTTAGCTGTTTAATGAGGAATGGAGTCCATAAAGGCCTTCCTAGCACCTTGTTATGATAGAAAATAGTTTCTGAACTCAATAGAAAGTTAAATATTGTTTCTGTTTTAGTCCAGCAGCTTCTCCTCCTCCTAGCTGTGTATTTTGAGCCGTCTCCTCCAGCAGACCTATTTATCTCATGTTTGCACATGCAGTGTGTTTCCATCTTTAACGCTGTGTGCTATCAGCTGATGGGCTTAGCGGTTTACAACAGCATTGCTCTGGACATCCACTTCCCTCTCTACTGCTACAGGTAACAACACTTCCCTCTTTTCTCAAGTTCACCTTGTTTACTGCACCGACTGCCAGATTTAATAATGCTCCTGTGTTTTCCTGCAGGAAGCTGCTCACTCCGCCCACTGTACCATCTGATCCTAATGCTTTTGTTGGCACGGCAACGGCCACCTTGGACGACCTGCAGCAGGTCATGCCTGTAAGGATCAATAAGCCGATAAACTTGTTTATTTGTGACCAACGTATTCAGTTTAAAATAATTTGAGTTTTGTTTCTTAATATCTAACATTTAGAGCAGAAAAAGTATTTTTTAGTTGGCCACCAGAGGGAGACAGAGTCAGACTTTTGAATCCATCCAGTTTAAATGATCTTCTCTTGGACTCAGTTTTACTTTGTGTGTTGCTGATTAAATGAAAGTGCAGATCAGCATTTATTCTTCTGTTTCTCCATATGTCTGTTTGCACTGCATATAAAATGCTGCAGAGCTTAAAAATACTTAGATCTGGTGAAATAACACTGTAAACTAATTCCTTATTGTTTAATTTTAAATTTTGAAACTTGTGTAATTTTTCACAACTTTAGAAAGATCAGAGTTTCTTTATTGAACTTAAAGAAACAGATTATGTATCGTTTTAAGTGTCAAAGTGAAATGGAAAACATTTGAGTTAGAAAATGACCAAACAAACATGCATGTGAAAAACATGACCTGGGTCACTGCTATTTTGGGTTTGTTGGCCGTCTGTTATGATAAGATCTGTACTTTGAAATAATGTGTGTTAAAAGAGGAAAAAAGAAAAACTGACTAAACACACACACACACTAGCACAACCTAACACATTCTGTTAGCTTAGTTACCTCAATTAGTTCATATTAGCTTTGTAAACTTGCTTAGATTTCCACATGTATTTTATTTGTTACCATAATTAACTGTTATCCCAGTTAGCTCCGTTAGTGCAGTTAGCTCTGTTAGCACAGTTAGCTCTGTTAGCTCTGTTAGTGCAGTTAGCTCTGTTAGCGCAGTTAGCTCTGTTAGTGCAGTTAGCTCTGTTAGCGCAGTTAGCTCTGTTAGCACAGTTAGCTCTGTTACCTCTGTTAGTGCAGTTAGCTTCGTTAGCACAGTTATCTCCTTTAGGATGGTTTGTGGCTAAAACCTTTTTCTTTGTTAGAATAATTAATTTTATCGTCACTTGTTTTCCAGTTTGCTCTTTCACCTCATCTGTTAGGATGGTTAACGGTGTTAGCACGTTTAGCTTGGCTAGCATGACTTAAAATGGTTAAGCAAATCAGCCCTTTCATCATAGTTAGCTCTGTTAGGATGGCTAAGCTCATCCTGTTAGCATAGTTAGCTCCGTTACCAACAAACTGGACCCCACTTTGCTAAGCTATCAGGCTGATATAATTTCCAAATCAAAGACGTTCCATGATACAGATTAAAATGTCTGTTCTCTCCTGAGGCCTGTCTTGCTCCTAAAGTAAATTGGCCTTTCAGTTTGACCTGTTGCAGCGTTAGCCTGTAAGGCATAGCTGCGTAGATAACTCGAGGTCCATTTTAGGAACCTCCTAAATCCTTTTTGTTCCCTCTGACTGCATCGTGAAATGCTTCTCTGATATTATAAATAGCTAACGTTGAGTCTTGTTCACAGCTAGCTTGTAGCCAGAGTGAGCTGACTGTTTCGCTGCGGTCCCATTAGCAGCTCTCCAAGTTGGCTCCAGTCAGGCAGGAAAGCGTCTGGTTTTGGTCATCAGCCAATTATTTAGTGCATCTGACTTCGAACTGGCCGGTTGCCTGACCTCAATCTGGCTGAGAGCGTTTAAAAAGTAGAATCATGCATCAATTCAAAGATATTTGACCAACACCATCAGCTGTTTGAAAGGGAGAGAGCCATTCTGAATCAACCTTTCATGTTGAATGTTTGACACTTTGTGCTGACATTTATTGGACCCAGACCTGAACATTTAAATATTTCTGGTCCTTAATGAGCGGACTACAAGCAGCTGCTTCCCATGTTCTGCAGCAGAGACTGGGAGTGCTGACGGACCGAACAGAACACAATGCGACTGACGTAAGAATTCAGTGAGAGAAAGATGGTGAAGTGACTGCAAACAGTCACTCAGTTACCTGATCCACAGGCTGCGACTCATCCAAAACCTTCCTGACTGCGAAGGTCAAAACTCTGCCAGTCACCACACACACACGCACACACGCACGCACGCACACACGTACGCACGCAAGCACACACGTACGCACGCACGCACGCACGCACGCACGCACGCACGCACGCACGCACGCACGCACGCACATGTTTGTGTTGCTATCTTTGTGGGGACTTTCCATTGACTTCCATTCATTTCTACAGCCTAAACCTGACCTTTACCCTTTACCTAACCCTAACCAACCAAAACTCAATTCATACCTTCGCCCTAACTCTGACCCCTGACCCAAAAACAGGGTTTCCCTTCGTGGGGACCAGGCTCAGGTCCCCACGAGGAGCAATTGGTCCCCACAATGTAGTATATGTCAGGAAAATCGTCCCCACAAGGTATTACAAACACACACACACACACACACACACACACACACACACACTGTGGAGGTAGTTGTATAACTGGAGGATATCAGTTTTAAGCTTTCAGTACCTCTACTCTGTAGAGTTTCCGGTTTTCTACAGAAAACGAACCCAGACGTCCTTCAGCAAAATGAGATTTAGTTATTTTTTTCTCAAAAAGTCTTACATTTGTAAAATAAAGAGTTAGAAAACAGATTGTTACATTATTTGCTGTCTTGCTTTAGGGCGCTCTGACTCTGTGACATCAGCTCAGCCTGGAGCTCAGGAAACCCTGCAGTATCTCAGACTGAATGTTGTTGTTTACATACCTGAAAAGTAAAGGTGGGGATGTGTGGCTTCCCCACTAACGCATGAAAAAGTGTGAAACTTGACTTGTGAAATGAGGAGTTTCCATCCGTGTGTCTGCAGGATCTGGCTCACGGCTTGGCAGAGCTGCTGAGCTACGAGGGAAACGTGGAGGAGGATTTCTACCTCACCTTCCAGGTGAGCAGCCACTAAGCTAAACATCAAACATGACAAACACTTAAACGGAATCAGATCTGTTTTTAACTTCAGTAAAAATGGAAAAGATTACTAAATATGACTCAACTTCTCAGTTCTTGCAAAGATTAAACTGACTTTTTAAAGTTGATACCAGAAACTCACTCATGTCACAAGAATGAATAACAAAGAATCAGTGGAAGGTCATGTTATCCATACAGCTGGCAGGTTTAGATTCGACCAGCTTGTTTCTCCTGACTTGATGTGATAAAATTGTTTTACCAGACTGAGTCCAGACTTTAATCTGCTGGAGGATCTCTGCAGGCCGGTCAAATTTAGACAGAGCTCTGGTTCGGTTTGAATGCATATGTGAACGACAAGCGGACTGGAGACCGCTCCAAAAAGCAGGAAGTGGACTACCATGCAGGGCATTCTGGGTAAATGCAACCAAAACAAATGTGTTAGCCTAGCGCCAGCAGGAGAAAAGACTGGTGGTCTTTTATCAAAGACTAAAGAGAAATCCTCCAAACGCTGAAATCTGACGCCTCCATCTTGTTTCCATCTGGTGAAGAAGGAAGTTGCTCTCAGTGTCTTCAGAGGTTTTTGTGTCGTTTCCTTCAGTGGTTCTTGGTTCCTGGTTCCAGTTGGACCGAGTCTAACGGACTATCAGGAGGAGAAACAGCCTTACTGATGTGAAGCATTTTATAAACTTCACAGTATCTCATCCAGAGAAATCAATATTTCCTCTACATGATGACGTCATTTAGTTTGACGAAGGTTTAGATTTTGGTTCTACCGGGTCTGAACTGGGACAGTATGATCCCTGTTCCTCCTGATCTGCAGTGCCCCCCACCTCAGGTTCAACCACATCCATCCCTACCTGTGCAGGTAAAATCACTGAAATACACCTGACCTCAGCCAGGTTATGTTTGGTTTCCAGCCGCACGGTTTCAGGTCTGCGTCTGAGTCCCACCGGGTCGCAGCCGCACTGCAGAGCTCCGCTAAGTCACGACAGCACGCATTAAGAACAAGACCTGCTACTGAGCAGCATCACCACATATAATGGAGTCACTGATGCTGCAGGGGGATAAATATGGAGCACATGTGGGAAGACAGAATACGTACAGCCCTGAGGTGTTATTTTAGCCCCCAGTGTGACGGTCGGCTGCTAACAGTCGCACCACTGTGGCACCGTCTCCACCCACCTGCAGAACTCAGTCTGACGTGGGTCTGCCTCCTCCATTTGTCAGCGTTTAAACTCATTTCACTTCTTCTTACACTTAATAACCTGAGCTAACCTTTTAAATCCAGATCCCACAGCAAAAACACAATCCTGATCCACAGAACGCAAATAAAGCTCATTCATTTTCCAGTTCAGTGACATAAATGTGGAAACGTTTCAAATCTGAAACCTTTTGTAATCCAAGTTTTAACAGAGCTGAACTCAGATCAGAATAAAACTTCAGCCAAAGTTTATTTCTGTTACTTATCTGAACACCAAACCAAGAGACGGAAAATGAAGAGTAAAAACTCAGGAGATGGTCCGATGTGCCTCAGAGCTTTTCAGATCCTAAGTAAACATAATGAAAATTGGTATATGTTCATAAATGGAATGCCATCATAAATGAAATCGATTAAATCGATATGGATTCAGTTATTTGGTCAAACTGAGCTGTTTTTATTGTTGCAGGTGTTCCAAGAGGAGATGGGCGTAGTCAAATCCTACAACCTGAAACCCGCAGGAGACAAAATCCCTGTCACCAAGCAGAACAGGAAGGGTGAGTCCGAGCAGAACCAGAACAGTTCAGCTGTAAACAACACCAGAGAACGACACAGACCACCGGTTCACCTCTGGATCCAACAGAGTATTTAACCTTAATAAACTAATTCCACTGAAAATACATTTATTTATGGATTCTAATTGTATTAAATCAACAATTTTAGATTCGTCTTTGGATGCAGCTTCCAGAATCTTCTACTTTGTTTGAGTTTATGATCTATTTATTCACCGTTTCACTAAGTAATGGGTCAGAAATTTATATGTGTTCAAACTTCTAAATATGAGTTTTATCCTTTAACAGCCATTGGTTGGTGAAGTTAAAGTAGCTTACCAGCTTACCACATGAGCTAAAATAAACTACTATTATTAACATCTTAATCTAAACCCTCAAAACTTAATGGAAATTAAAGAAAGCAAACTAACTATCCCCACCTAGCAAAGTTAGCATTAGCATCTCATGAGGTCTGGTGACTGTTTCAGTGTTTGGGACGTTCAGGAATGTTGAAATGTTCGACGCTTTTCGTTTTCAGGTGAAAAAGCAGTTTTGTGCGTCTCTGTCCTCAGTTTTATTTGTGGTATTCTGTAAATATTCATTCCTGAGAAACAGGGAAGGAAATGCAGAATGCATGTGTGTGAATGAGAGTGAAGCAGTAAGAAGTGAGGGGAAAGGAGGCGGAGTCAGTCATCCAAAACAACAAGCACATGAGGGGTGAAGAAGAGAGGCACAACGTGCTGCTGCAGCTTATCGCCATGGCGACAACAAGGGTGGCAAACCGCCTACAGAGGATTAAGATGAAAACACACTCAGGAGTCACTTCAGTTCCTCTGTCAGGAAGGAAGGGAAGCCCTGGGTCACTGGACCGCAGCCAGAAACTTCAGACCCTAAACTCTGGCGCAGCGGACGAACCCTGACGCTGTGGTTTGGTGTTAATAAGATGTTTTTGGAGTCGTGTGCTTTCAAAGTTATTTTGCCTTTCAGTAGTGGCCTAAATGTAAACCTAAGACCTTAAAATGAGACATTTAAAGCACATAAGTTAATGGTTTATCCAACGAGGAGCAGGAAGTGGTAATTATTTAGAGACCTATCAAACCAGCACCCTATAAAGTGATTTAAAACTACAGCGTGGCGAAGCTGTAATTCACTGAGATGGAGATGAGCTCTAGTGACACAAACTGTGAATCAGAGCACAAAGGTTCTGGCAGATTCTTAGACTTTACAGCTTCTGGCCTGGTTCTGACCGGTTCTGTTACTCCAGATAATAAGCTCTTCCATTCCTCCGGTCACCTGAGCGATCAGGACACTTTATGTTAGAGACGTAGAGGGAAGGAAAGCCTCACCTTTCCCCATATGACACAGTGATGTGGCTGATAGAAGAACCTTCTGTTGACATGCAGTCAGTCTGCTCTGACATGAATCTTTAGGTTTTGATGATTTTAAAACCTTCCAGGTCTGCAGCTTCAAACCAGACGCTGTGTTAAATATTGCTGAGACATTTTTTATTTTACACATAGTAATAAAGTTTAAACTGAGTTAGAAATATGAGTTACATCTTCGTGTTTTACGTCCAGCTCTCCTTTCCTTCTCCCTGGCAGAAACACGGAGCTGCTGCTGTCAAAGCCTCTATTGTTCAGAACCATGAACTCATTTTCCACCCAGCGGCTCTTGTTGGTGCTTCTGCCAGCGTCGCCCAGAGAAGCGGCGGCTGCAGGGTTGATGGTGGAACCTGGTAATGGAATAATGGAAATCCCTCCGCTCTCTTTCCACAGAGTACGTCCAGCTCTACATCGACTTCCTGCTGAACAAATCCATCTACAAACAGTTTGCTGCCTTCTACCACGGCTTCCACAGCGTGTGTGCCTCCGACGCCCTGATGGTGAGTTCAGAGGGTGTGTGTGTGTGTGTGTGTGTGTGTGTGTGTGTGTGTGTGTGTGTGTGTGAATACATACACTGAAGGCCAATGAAACAGATGTTTGCAAAAAATCTTTTCTGTCACTTTCTAATTCTACTGAAGGTTGTTCAGGTTACATATTGATTATCAGACAATTATTATTAAAATTAATTCCAACAGTCTTTATGCTAATGAGGCCTGAATATCCTTTTCTGTAACTAATCTGCTGAATCGTCATTTCCTGAATTACAAAAAATGTTCTAAAAATTTTCTCGCCACGTTTTCTGACATTTAGCAAATAGAAATAATTAGAAATGATTTAGGTAATTCTTGAAAACAAGAAGAGTTTAACTTCACTCAGTGTTGTGTCTTTTTATTCAGTGTAAGTAGCAGCAGTGACGTGGAAGCGGGTTGGTCATGTGACGGTGACGCAGCAGAGGATTGTGGGATGTTGATCTGAATCACAGTTGTAATTAGCAGCTTTCTGATGGTTTTCTAAATTACCTTATCTGATGTAAAGATGTTTTCTGATTATCGTCTCAGACCTTAAATACAGCAACATGAACAGGAAGCGAATCAAACGTCTAATTTTATGACCTCAGTCACATCCTGGTGACGTTAATCTGCTTCTCATCGTTTCACCGTTAAACCGATGAACTGTCTTCTTCCTGTCAGCGCCGATCACTTCCTGTGCAGCAACACAGGAATAAATTATTCTGTTGATTAACTGAACTGATGATTATTTCATTTTGCTGTCTGACTCTGTTTATAGTTCAGGGTTAAAGGTCACCAGCATCACCAGTGGGTCATATTTCTGCTGCTCTGATTGTTTTAGGGGCATAAAAATAATTTAGCGCAGTAGCTGAAGCTGAAAGGAGTTGGTGATGTTTGGCTGTAATATTTAATATTTTTATTCAGCTTTATGTAGGAGTCATTCTGCCGTAAAGCTCTCAGGTATCAGCCAACTGAAAACCAGGATCTGACTCCAGTTTTCCAAATAAACCGAATCCAAGAGCAGCAGTTATAAAATATGCCCTTCCTCTGGCGGCCATAGGGGGGCGCTGAGGAACCAGACCTGCTTCCCATGACCTTGGCTGCAGCGACAAGGACAAACTTATTCAGGAACAGACACGTCAAGGCGGAAATCTGAAACTCAAGAACCATAGAATCTCATATCTGATGTAAAATAATAAAAATTAGTTTTATCCAAAGTTCTGCCGTAATCTGACCCAGATTCTGCCGCTTCCGGCTCAGTTTCTCTCCTCCATGCAGGTGGTCACGTCCTGCGGCTGCAGGATGTGATGAGGCAGGTCGGTGGGCGTGTCGGAGTTTTCAGCCTTACTCATTAACTCATCATCACCACCATCTTCCTCTTCCTCATTCTCTGTAATCTGGTGGTTCTGATCCACATCTGACCTATTTTCTCTCGTCATTCTGCCTTTATGACGGCAAGTTTCAGTTTGACGACTCGGTTGTTTTCACTCCCTTCCTGTTGAGCGACTCTGTGATGATGCGTCCTTCCTGTTCCTCCTCCTTGCTGCCGTTGCTACAGCTGAGCTGAGTTTGGTGTTTCTGGAAATTTTAGCACCGCGGCGAAAGTTTCAGCTTGTTGTCACTGAGGAGCCGCAAGTTCAAATCCTGTCGATGAAGCAATTCTTACAACTTCTGGTCGGTTAATCAAAAAAGGCCATTTGTTGAAATAACAACACACTCATAATGGTAAAAGGAATTAATTTGTTTATTTGTATCTTTTAGTGTATTTGTAATATTGAATAAAAAGGTTAAAAATGTGAGATGTTTTAAATCAGATTTGATGGATTAAATTTCAGATCAATAAATTAATCCTTCGTTTCAGCCTAAAACCTGCAGCTTCGCCTCTACAGGAAGTTTAAACATCGTCACTGTTTTTGTCTCCAGGAGAGGATTTCATGTCTTCATGTTTTCATGTTTTCATGTCTTCATGTCTTCATGCCTTCATGTCTTCATGCCTTCATGTCTTCATGTCTTCATGTCTTCATGCCTTCATGTCTTCATGTTTTCATGCCTTCATGTCTTCATGTTTTCATGTCTTTTTATTTTCATGTCTTCATGTCTTCATGTTTTCATGTCTTCATGTCTTCATGTTTTCATGTCTTCATGCCTTCATGTCTTCATGTCTTCATGTCTTCATGCCTTCATGTCTTCATGTTTTCATATCTTCATGTCTTCATGCCTTCATGTCTTCATGTCTTCATGCCTTCATGTCTTCATGTCTTCATGTTTTCATGTCTTTTTATTTTCATGTCTTCATGTCTTCATGTTTTCATGTCTTCATGTTTTCATGTCTTCATGTCTTCATGTTTTCATGCCTTCATGCCTTCATGTCTTTTTATTTTCATGTTTTCATGTTTTCATGCCTTCATGTCTTCATGTTTTCATGTCTTCATGTCTTCATGCCTTCATGTCTTCATGCCTTCATGTCTTCATGTTTTCATGTCTTTATGTTTTCATGTCTTCATGCCTTCATGTCTTCATGTTTTCATGCCTTCATGCCTTCATGTCTTTTTATTTTCATGTTTTCATGTTTTCATGTCTTTTTATTTTCATGTTTTCATGTCTTCATGTTTTCATGTCTTCATGTTTTCATGCCTTCATGTCTTCATGTTTTCATGTCTTCATGTCTTCATGTTTTCATGCCTTCATGTCTTCATGTTTTCATGTCTTCATGTTTTCATGTTTTCATGTCTTCATGTTTTCATGTCTTCATGTTTTCATGTCTTCATGTTTTCATGCCTTCATGTCTTCATGTTTTCATGTCTTTTTGTTTTCATGTTTTCATGTCTTTTTATTTTCATGTTTTCATGTCTTCATGTCTTCATGTTTTCATGTCTTATTTTCATGTTTTCATGTTTTCATGTCTTTTTATTTTCATGTCTTCATGTTTTCATGTTTTCATGTCTTTTTATTTTCATGTTTTCATGTTTTCATGTCTTTTTATTTTCATGTTTTCATATTTTCATGTTCTCATGTCTTTTTATTTTCATGTTTTCATGTCTTCATGTTTTCATGTTTTCATGTCTTCATGTCTTCATGTTTTCATGTCCTTTTATTTTCATGTCTTCATGTTTTCATGTCTTCATGTTTTCATGTCTTTTTATTTTCATGTCTTCATGTTTTCATGTCTTTTTATTTTCATGTTTTCATATTTTCATGTTCTCATGTCTTTTTATTTTCATGTTTTCATGTCTTCATGTTTTCATGTCTTCATGTCTTCATGTTTTCATGTCTTTTTATATTCATGTCTTCATGTCCTTTTATTTTCATGTCTTCATGTTTTCATGTCTTCATGTTTTCATGTCTTCATGTCTTCATGTTTTCATGTCCTTTTATTTTCATGTCTTCATGTTTTCATGTCTTCATGTTTTCATGTCTTCATGTTTTCATGTCTTTTTATTTTCATGTCTTCATGTTTTCATGTCTTTTTATTTTCATGTTTTCATGTCTTCATGTTTTCATGTCTTCATGTCTTTTTATTTTTTTCTTTTTATTTTCATGTCTTCATATATTCATGTTTTCATGTCTTCATGTCTTCATGTTTTCATGTCTTCATGTCTTCATGTTTTCATGTTTTCATGTCTTTTTATTTTCATGTCTTCATGTTTTCATGTTTTCATGTCTTCATGTTTTCATGTCTTCATGTTTTCATGTCTTCATGTCTTCATGTTTTCATGTCTTTTTATTTTCATGTCTTCATGTTTTCATGTTTTCATGTCCTTTTATTTTCATGTCTTCGTGTCTTCATGTCTTCATGTCTTCATGTTTTCATGTCTTTTATTTTCATGTCTTTTTATTTTCATGTCTTCATCCCTTCATGTCTTCATGTTTTCATGTCTTCATGTCTTCATGTTTTCATGTCTTCATGTTTTCATGCCTTCATGTCTTCATGCCTTCATGTCTTCATGTTTTCATGTCTTCATGTCTTTTTATTTTTATGTCTTTTTATTTTCATGTCTTCATGTCTTCATGTTTTCATGTCTTCATGTCTTCATGTTTTCATGTCTTCATGCCTTCATGCCTTCATGTTTTCATGCCTTCATGTCTTCATGTTTTCATGTCTTCATGTTTTCATGTCTTCATGTTTTCATGCCTTCATGTCTTCATGTTTTCATGTCTTCATGTTTTCATGTTTTCATGTCTTCATGTTTTCATGTCTTCATGTTTTCATGTTTTCATGTCTTCATGTCTTCATGTTTTCATGTCTTCATGTTTTCATGTCTTCATGTTTTCATGCCTTCATGTCTTCATGTTTTCATGTCTTCATGTTTTCATGCCTTCATGTATTCATGTCTTCATGTCTTCATGTTTTCATGTCTTTTATTTTCATGTCTTCATGTCTTTTTATTTTTATGTCTTTTTATTTTCATGTCTTCATGTCTTCATGCCTTCATGTATTCATGTCTTCATGTCTTCATGTTTTCATGCCTTCATGTCTTCATGTTTTCATGTCTTCATGTTTTCATGTCTTCATGTTTTCATGTTTTCATGTCTTCATGTCTTCATGTTTTCATGTCTTCATGTTTTCATGTCTTCATGTTTTCATGCCTTCATGTCTTCATGTTTTCATGTCTTCATGTTTTCATGTCTTCATGTCTTCATGTTTTCATGTCTTTTATTTTCATGTCTTCATGTCTTTTTATTTTTATGTCTTTTTATTTTCATGTCTTCATGCCTTCATGTATTCATGTCTTCATGTTTTCATGTCTTCATGCCTTCATGTCTTCATGTTTTCATGTCTTCATGTTTTCATGTCTTCATGTTTTTATGCCTTCATGTCTTCATGTTTTCATGTCTTCATGTTTTCATGTCTTCATGCCTTCATGTCTTCATGTTTTCATGTCTTCATGTCTTTTTATTTTTATGTCTTTTTATTTTCATGTCTTCATGCCTTCATGTCTTCATGTTTTCATATTTTCATGTCTTCATGCCTTCATGTCTTCATGTTTTCATGTCTTATTTTCATGTTTTCATGCCTTCATGTCTTCATGTTTTCATGTCTTCATGTTTTCATGTCTTTTTATTTTTGTCTTTTTATTTTCATGCCTTCATGTCTTCATGTTTTCATATTTTCATGTCTTCATGTTTTCATGCCTTCATGTTTTCATGTCTTATTTTCATGTTTTCATGTCTTCATGTCTTCATGCCTTCATGTTTTCATGTCTTATTTTCATGTCTTCATGCCTTCATGTCTTCATGTTTTCATGTCTTCATGTTTTCATGCCTTCATGTTTTCATGTCTTATTTTCATGTCTTCATGTCTTCATGTCTTCATGTTTTCATGTCTTATTTTCATGTTTTCATGTCTTCATGCCTTCATGTTTTCATGTCTTATTTTCATGTTTTCATGTCTTCATGCCTTCATGTTTTCATGTCTTATTTTCATGTCTTCATGTCTTCATGCCTTCATGTTTTCATGTCTTATTTTCATGTTTTCATGTCTTCATGCCTTCATGTTTTCATGTCTTATTTTCATGTCTTCATGTCTTCATGTTTTCATGTCTTATTTTCCTGTCTTCATGTCTTCATGCCTTCATGCCTTCATGTTTTCATGTCTTATTTTCATGTTTTCATGTCTTCATGCCTTCATGTTTTCATGTCTTATTTTCATGTCTTCATGTCTTCATGCCTTCATGTTTTCATGTCTTATTTTCATGTTTTCATGTCTTCATGCCTTCATGTTTTCATGTCTTATTTTCATGTCTTCATGTCTTCATGTTTTCATGTCTTATTTTCCTGTCTTCATGTCTTCATGCCTTCATGCCTTCATGTTTTCATGTCTTATTTTCATGTTTTCATGTCTTCATGACTTCATGTTTTCATGTCTTATTTTCATGTCTTCATGTTTTCATGCCTTCATGTTTTCATGTCTTATTTTCATGTTTTCATGTCTTCATGCCTTCATGTTTTCATGTCTTATTTTCATGTTTTCATGCCTTCATGTTTTCATGTCTTATTTTCATGTTTTCATGTCTTCATGCCTTCATGTTTTCATGTCTTATTTTCATGTCTTCATGTCTTCATGTTTTCATGTCTTATTTTCATGTCTTCATGTCTTCATGTTTTCATGTCTTATTTTCATTTTTTCATGTCTTCATGTCTTCATGTTTTCATGTCTTCTTGTTTTCATGTCTTATTTTCATGTCTTCATGTTTTCATGTCTTCTTGTTTTCATGTCTTATTTTCATGTTTTCATGTCTTCATGTTTTCATGTCTTATTTTCATGTTTTCATGTCTTCATGTCTTCATGTCTTATTTTCATGTTTTCATGTCTTCATGTTTTCATGTCTTCATGTTTTCATATTTTCATGTCTTCATGTCTTCATGTTTTCATGTCTTCATGTTTTCATGTCTTCATGTGTTCATGCTTGTTGCTGCAGCTGCTGCGGCCGGAGGAGGTGGAGATGCTGGTGTGCGGCAGCCCGGAGCTGGACATGAGCGCTCTGCAGAAAGCTGCTCAGTACGAAGGCTACAGCAAGATGGACGCCACTGTGAGGTAAACGCCTCCCGCACAACCTGGACCGGACCAGAACCGACCAGACTCTGGCCTTTGATTTGTTGGTTTCGGTTGTTCGGCTCGCTGTGAGACGTGGGGCGGTCCAGAATCTGCCGGTTCTGACCTGCTTCGTTTCCAGACAGGAAAACGAGCCAAAACGGGTCAGAACGCTGAGCAGCCTCTCTGACTCTGAGCTTAGTCAGCACTTTGAGCACCAGAACCTGGCTCCCAGTGCTCCCAGTAAGCAGGGTGTGCTGGTTCCCCTCCAGGTTCTTCTGGGACGTGGTTCTGGCGTTTCCTCTGGAGCTGCAGAAGAAGCTGCTGCACTTCGCCACCGGCAGCGACCGCATTCCCGTCGGAGGAATGGCCGACCTCAACTTCAAGATCTGCAAGATCGACGTTCCGGCAGACTGGTGGGTTCATGGGACGTCCATCTGTCCATCAGTATGTCCACCTGTCCCTTCATCAATCCATGGAATAAAATGTAAAAAACCAGAGAAGCCTTCATTCTCCTCCATGTAAACCTTTTGACACGAGATAATAAAAATGGAACCCACTCACCTTCAGACACAAAATAACCTCAAACGTCTTCAGCTCATCTTTAATTTATCGGGATTGTGACCTGTTAGCTTCTCTCCATGTCTGTGTTTTAGCCTCGTAGCGTAGCTGCTTGTTTACTATGAGGTGTCATCTGGACGGCCGGGCTGGATGTTTTCCCATGGCCAAACTTTCCACAGCATTGAAGCTCAGTGAATGGTCGGGGGCCCAGCAGCTCTAATCTCAGCTGTGTGTTGGTCTCTGAAACACCCTGTGTGTGTGTAGGTGTGTGTGTGTATGGGAGAAACCATGCTGCTCTGACAAACAGCTCTCCTTTCACACACACACTGAACACACATGAGCAGCCGGGCCTCTATATGGTCAAACAACAGGATCATGTTCCTATAGCTGCACATATACAGATAGCGCTGCTGGAGGAATCCTCTCTCACATACACACACACACACACACACACACACACACACATACACACCCATATGGGCCGGGCCTTCAAGAGGCCCAGATAACTTGACCCCCGAATGGAGGCCATTGTGTCATATCTGAAGAAAACTACGTTCACTGAGTTCAAGGCCAGAGTGGGCGGCTGTGAACTCGCTCACCTGCATGATGCTGCTGCTTACGATGCTGCTGCTGCTTACGATGCTGCTGCTTACGGTGCTGCTGCTGCTGCTTACGATGCTGCTGCTTATGATGCTGCTGCTGCTTACGATGCTGCTGCTGCTGCTTACGATGCTGCTGTTGCTGCTTACGATGCTGCTGTTGCTGCTTACGATGCTGCTGCTGCTTACGATGCTGCTGCTGCTTACGATGCTGCTGCTGCTTACGATGCTGCTGCTGCTTACGATGCTGCTGCTTATGATGCTGCTGCTTACGATGCTGCTGCTTATGATGCTGCTGCTGCTGCTTACGATGCTGATGCTGCTGCTTACGATGCTGATGCTGCTGCTTACGATGCTGCTGCTGCTTACGATGCTGCTGCTGCTGCTTACGATGCTGCTGCTGCTGCTTACGATGCTGCTGCTGCTGCTTACGATGCTGCTGCTTACGGTGCTGCTGCTGCTGCTTACGATGCTGATGCTTATGATGCTGCTGTTGCTGCTTATGATGCTGATGCTGCTGCTTACGATGCTGCTGCTGCTTACGATGCTGATGCTGCTGCTTACGATGATGCTGCTGCTTACGATGCTGCTGCTGCTGCTTACGATGCTGTTGCTGCTTATGATGCTGCTGCTGCTGCTTACGATGCTGCTGCTGCTTACGATGCTGCTGCTGCTGCTTACGATGCTGATGCTGCTGCTGCTTACGATGCTGCTGCTGCTTATGATGCTGCTGCTGCTGCTTACGATGCTGCTGCTGCTTACGATGCTGCTGTTGCTGCTTACGATGCTGATGCTGCTTATGATGCTGCTGCTGCTGCTTACGATGCTGCTGCTGCTGCTTACGATGCTGCTGTTGCTGCTTACGATGCTGCTGCTGCTTACGATGCTGCTGCTGCTTACGATGCTGCTGCTGCTGCTTACGATGCTGATGCTGCTGCTGCTTACGATGCTGCTGCTGCTTATGATGCTGCTGCTGCTTATGATGCTGCTGCTGCTTACGATGCTGCTGCTGCTTACGATGCTGCTGTTGCTGCTTACGATGCTGATGCTGCTGCTGCTTACGATGCTGCTGCTGCTTACGATGCTGCTGTTGCTGCTTACGATGCTGATGCTGCTGCTTACGATGCTGCTGCTGCTGCTTACGATGCTGCTGCTGCTTACGATGCTGCTGTTGCTGCTTACGATGCTGATGCTGCTGCTGCTTACGATGCTGCTGCTGCTTACGATGCTGCTGTTGCTGCTTACGATGCTGATGCTGCTGCTTACGATGCTGCTGCTGCTGCTTACGATGTTGCTGCTGCTTACGATGTTGCTGCTGCTTACGATGCTGCTGCTGCTGCTTACGATGCTGCTGCTGCTTACGATGCTGCTGCTGCTGCTTACGATGCTGCTGCTTACGATGCTGCTGCTGCTGCTTATGATGCTGATGCTGCTGCTTACGATGCTGCTGCTGCTTACGATGCTGCTGCTGCTTACGATGCTGCTGTTGCTGCTTACGATGCTGCTGCTTACGATGCTGCTGCTGCTTACGATGCTGCTGCTGCTTATGATGCTGATGCTGCTGCTTACGATGCTGCTGCTTACGATGCTGCTGCTGCTTACGATGCTGCTGCTGCTGCTTACGATGCTGCTGCTGCTTACGATGCTGCTGTTGCTGCTTACGATGCTGCTGTTGCTGCTTACGATGCTGCTGCTTACGATGCTGCTGCTGCTTACGATGCTGCTGCTGCTTATGATGCTGATGCTGCTGCTTACGATGCTGCTGCTGCTTACGATGCTGCTGCTGCTTACGATGCTGCTGCTTACGATGCTGCTGCTGCTTACGATGCTGCTGCTGCTTACGATGCTGCTGCTTACGATGCGGCTGTTGCTGCTTACGATGCTGCTGCTGCTTACGATGCTGCTGCTTATGATGAGGAGAGTTCAGACTCTTCCTGTCTTTCTCTTTATCTTTCCTCATCTTCAGAAACTCTTCAGCTTGTTGACGTCTGAATGTTTTTAACCACAAACACGTCAACAAGTTGCTTCTGCCTGATCAGGTGGATCATTTTCAGGTCCTGCAGCCCCAACCTGAGCCCACATCACCATCCCTCCACCACCATGTTTGCATAAGGCGTTTGGTTTTCTCCTGGTGCGTTATAGTCAAACATTGAAATGTTTAGTCGAGCTGAATGCAGGACCTGTAATTTATTGATCAGGTTTTAATATGAAACTATAAAAAAAAAAACATTTTCAATGCAAAAACATTTTTGCTGCTAAATTACTGAATTGACAGCATATGAGCTCAATAACAAACATAGTTAGTATTTTAATCTTATTTGTTCTTCAGGTTCTTCAACCATCAGCTCCTGAAGCAGAAATTCTTCTATTTATCAGTATATTTAATTTGCTGGTTATGAAAATTTTCCCGTTTGGTTTGTGATGGTTTAGTTTTGATGCTGGTTCTGTCAGACTTACAGGCATAACAGTAATGTGTGAATAATGTGGAATTTAATAAAATACAATTAAAATTTTCAGTGTGATAAAATTTATCTTGACAATTAATGGAAATTAAAGCGTTAAAGTCCTGGTTACAACCTTCCCAGGTGAGCAGCAGCAGTTGCTTCTTCCACCTGAACGCTCCGTTTCTCTGGCAAATGTGAAAACCATCCATGCTCTCATGAACCCAACACATTTACCAGCTTAGCTCTCACCAGCTCCCACAGCTCTTAAACCAGTGTGTGTGTGTGTGCGTGTGTGCGTGCGTGCGTGTGCGTGTGTGTGTGTGTGTGTGTGTGCGTGCGTGCGTGCGTGCGTGTGCGTGTGTGTGTGTGTGTGCGTGTGTGTGTGTGTGGGACGTGTTTACAGACTGCGGGTCTTTGTGTCAGAGCTATAGAAAATCAGAGTGAGACCATTAGCCAGAAAATGCTGCCATGAATCCGCCGAGCTTAATTAAAATGCCTCCTTCACGTCTTGCTGGATTTTCCTGTTTTTCCTCTTAAGCTCCTAATCTGCTCCTTAAGGTTCCTCTGGATCCTCTGACCCGTAAATACCTCTGAGTCAAAGTAGCTCGGGTTAAGGTTCTGCTTGTGTAGGGCCGGGTTCAGAGGAAACCAGACGTCCCTCTGCTTACTGACACTGAGGCGTTCCCAGGTGAGGAGGGGAGCAGAGACCCCAACACGCCTCGGGTCTGTCCTGGTGGTCTGTCCTGGGGACGGGGTCTGTCCTGGTGGTCTGTCCTGGGGACGGGGTCTGTCCTGGGGGACGGGGTCTGTCCTGGGGCACAGGGTCTGTCCTGGTGGTCTGTCCTGGGGACGGGGTCTGTCCTGGGGACAGGGTCTGTCCCGGGGGACGGGGTCTGTCCCGGGGGTCGGGGTCTGTCCCGGGGGACGGGGTCTGTCCTGGGGTCGGGGTCTGTCCTGGGGGTCTGTCCTGGGGGTCTGTCCTGGGGACGGGGTCTGTCCTGGGGACGGGGTCTGTCCCAGGGGTCGGGGTCTGTCCTGGGGACGGGGTCTGTCCCGGTGGACGGGGTCTGTCCTGGGGGACGGGGTCTGTCCTGGGGGACGGGGTCTGTCCCGGTGGACGGGGTCTGTCCTGGTGGTCTGTCCTGGGGACGGGGTCTGTCCCGGGGGACGGGGTCTGTCCTGGTGGTCTGTCCTGGGGACGGGGTCTGTCCTGGGGGACGGGGTCTGTCCCGGTGGACGGGGTCTGTCCTGGGGACGGGGTCTGTCCTGGTGGTCTGTCCTGGGGACGGGGTCTGTCCCGGTGGACGGGGTCTGTCCTGGGGACGGGGTCTGTCCTGGTGGTCTGTCCTGGGGACGGGGTCTGTCCCGGGGGACGGGGTCTGTCCTGGTGGTCTGTCCTGGGGACGGGGTCTGTCCTGGGGGACGGGGTCTGTCCCGGTGGACGGGGTCTGTCCTGGGGACGGGGTCTGTCCTGGTGGTCTGTCCTGGGGACGGGGTCTGTCCCGGGGACGGGGTCTGTCCTGGGGGACGGGGTCTGTCCCGGGGGACGGGGTCTGTCCCGGTGGACGGGGTCTGTCCTGGGGGACGGGGTCTGTCCTGTCCTGCTAATGCTTGGAGCCGTACCCTCCTCTTCCTCAGTCATGGTTTAATCTGGTTTCTATGGACTGTGTAAAAAAGCAAAAGCTCCTGGACAAACGGTGTTCCTGCTTCAGTTGAAGTTTAGCGGCTCTCTGACCGCTGATGTCAGGCTGTTTGCTAACGTTGAACGTCCTCTGTGTCCTCAGGCTGCCCGTCTCTCACACCTGCTTCAACCAGATCTGTTTGCCTCCGTATCGAACGCGGAAGGAGCTCAAACACAAACTCACCATCGCCATCTCCAACGCCGAAGGCTTCGGCCTGGAGTGAAGGCCTGCGGACAGGAACACCAACAGACTGTCACTCTGCGTCTGCCGTGGATCTCTGTGGATATCTGTGGATCAGGAACTGAGCAGGTCCCTTTGTCTCCTGATCAGACCGGAGCTTTAACCCAACAGCTGAACAAATCACTTCATTTCCACATCAACTCTGTTGGTTCTGCTTTAACAACCCGATAAACGGAAACCAAATGGATCTGCAACACTGTGCAAAAGCTTTACTCAGTTTACATGTTTATTTCCTCATTGCAGAGCAGAAACAGACGCTTCAGTCAGGAAACTCTCTGCCTGCCAAGTGCCTTGAAGAGAACCAACCTGCTGCCCTTTTCTATCCGCTCCTGTTTTAGACCGATGGTAAAAACCTTTTGCAGTATTTTTAAAGTTTTGTTTTATTGATAAACCTTTTGCACAGTATTGTTGATGTTATCTGGGATATAAGTCTGGCTAGTCTGATCAGTGAAAATAACGTTAAAAATTCTCGTTTTAATGTTGTAACACATGAAGTTTGTGTTGAGGTCAGAACAGTCCAATCATCAGAGGGTGAAAACGGTGGAGCCTCTAATGACAGACAGGATTGATTTTGCAGAAAGCAAACAGAAACGCCTGAAGACTAAACTGGACAACATCCTCCTGTAATGGCTGCCAGTCTCTAAACATGGCCTCCAGTGGTTTAACTCTGAATCTGTTGCTGTAGGTTTACAAACCCTGATCAGTTTTTCAGAACAAACACAAAGATGAGAACCTGTTTGACATAAAGTATAAATGCCTCCAGCTTCAGAAGATGAAGATCTGGTGTAAAGTTAAACTAAAACATCTGAATAAACTCCTAAACTTTCATTTTATGATCTGCACACCTGATTCCATGTATTTAAATATGGCCGCCATACAGGAAGGCTAATTATTTATGTTGTCATTGTGTTTTCCAGTTGGTATCATGCAACATGTTTTGCTTTTTGCAAAAAGCTCCCATTTCTGCTGCAACATTAACAGCAGAGGCTCCATCTTATTGTTTCTCAGGTATTGATTTGAATCGAGAATATTTTTTTCTGGTCCTGTTTATTCGGTTATGAACGGATTAATCAGGAGAATCGAGGTGTGGAGGTTTAACTGAAGCTAAAGCTCATGTAAGTAAGCTAGCTTGTTGGACATAACGGTGTTAACGTTTCCTGTCCTGACGTCTGACACTTTATGATTTCCAGAAATGTTTTTATTTGCTTTGTTTGCAACACACTGTTACGACTGAACGCTTTACTCTGAAGAAGCTTTTGTATATTACGAGATGTAGCTTTGACATTGCGGCCGGTTGGATTGAACGCAGGCTGCAGCAGAAGTGTTGCTTTGCGGTGTTTTGTGACGTTCAGGACCTGCAGACCGGCTGGAAGAGGAACCGTCTTCCAGATGGGCTGCTGAGTTTGTGTGTTTGGTGCTTTTAAATTATTACTCCTTGTTTCAATCCGTCCAGTCCGGGTCCAACTGCACCGCCTCCAGATCGGTGTTGTCACTTTATCCACACCTTTCCAGTAACACCTTCCACTTATCGATCGCTCAGACCAGTTCTGCGACAACCCGACCTACTGACCCACTTCTCTAAAGCTTCGGTTTGCCTCGCAGATCAAAACCTTGGATCTAGAAATTAATCGTCTTCCAGCTGCAGGTTGGAAAGTCAGGGATGCGTTAATTATTTTATTAGATTGAAGTAAAAAGAAAACCAGTTGAATACTTCAGTTAAAACTGTTTATCTCTGTGAAGCGGCCATGTTGGATGTAGAGGTTGGTTTCTGACGGAAACATAAAGTTGGGAGTTTAAATTCCAACATGGGGGTAAAAAATGCAACATTGCAGGATAACTTGAAAATATCCTGAGCTTGGATGACACATCTAAGTTTTGGACAGTCTTCATGTCAGTCACAGTAACACCAGAGTCCGATATTAACCAATAATCCTGACATTATTCGAACGAAACTCAATAAATTCTCTGATGGATTGAAATGATCAACACAGGATTCCCAGTTTACCGTCTCCTAACTGGACCAACTGGACTTAAAATCACGTTTACCATCATTTCTGCGTTGAAGTCCAGATGTGAAGCATCAGAACTTGTAACCGTTCCCCAAACACACCACTGATCTCATGCCGTTATAGTTAGTTAAATGCAGTTGGATATCGCTGGTTAATTTTAACCACCGTGGCTAAAAGTGTCAAGTCCAGCAGGATGAACTCCAGTAACCAGCGGTGGTGGATCCAGTTCTGGCCCGGTTCTAATCTGGGTCTCTGGGAGGCTGCGGTCTGGAAAAGATCCTCACTCAACAACCCATTCAGTTTTCACCCCAGAGCTGCTTCTCCCCTCGTCTGCAGCCCAGAACGTTCAGCTGATTCTACCGTCTCTTTTGGTGTTGGTTCTAAACCTGCGGTGCTGCTGGTCCAAAGTCCCACATAGCAAACTGAAGTATCCCGGCAACCGTCGAGAAACTTCTCTGGCTGCACTGTCCAAATTTACATGGCTGTAATCTGGGTCACTCATTCACTCAGCCAACAATGGATCCTCTATGTTATGTAATGATGGGGCTGGAGCTGCTCTCTGCTGAGAGACGGACCGGGCCAGAACCCCAGAACCGGGCCGCCGGTTAAAGGCCGGACTCTGACATGACTCAGAAATGTGTTTGACTTTGACTCGGTTCTGTTGTACGTCAAATGGACCAAACTGTGTCAGGTTATACAGTGGAGGAGTGAAGACCCGTTTGAAAATAGTTCTGACTGGGTCCCGGGTTTGTTGAGATGTACTTATTTTCTCTGGTCAGGTGTTTAAATTAAACGTGGACGGATCGGAGGAGGAGCAGTTGGCCCGTGCTTGACCCGGTTTGTAAACCCGCTGTGGCTTTTGTTGCTGTGTAATGTACGATGATGTGACTCCACAGATATTTGCAATAAACCCAAACGAAGGCTCACGCCTCCTGATAACGGCGCCTGCTGAACGTGTTTCATTTGTTTGAGTCGGTGGTGAAATGTCAGATAGAGGAAGGAGGCCCCAGCAGGGCCCCAGCAGGGGGCCCCAGCAGGGCCCCAGCAGGGCCCCAGCAGGGCCCGGATGTTACAGCAACAGAACCGTGAGTCTGTCTGCCTGGTTCTGCTGTGACCTTCTCGTCCTTCTGACCTTTGCTGTCTTTGGGTTCTGTGTGTTGCAGACCTTCTCTCTTCTCTAACATTTCTGCACCTCCAGGCGACAAACTCTCTCACACACCCACTCAACACAAACAGACACACTGACATGACATCGTCCAAAAGGTTGAAGGTCATGCAAACACAGATTATGTGGCCTGCTTGTAGAGCCAGTCTGCTCTAGGCAGCCATCTTTATCTTAGCAGGTTTTCACAGAATGAACTCTTGATCCAGAACAAGTTCTGAACGTTGGTGTTTTGTTGAGTTTTGTTCCGTTTTAGGAGCGTCGCCAACAGGGGCTTTACACACAGGAGCATCGTATGGATATGGTGGACGCTCTGCGGCCATGTTCACCTCCATGTTCGCTGCTCCTTTACCTTCAGGTCACACGGTGACGCCACAGTTCACCTCGTTGTTGTGGTGGAAACATGACGTCATGTTTGGGACCCGGAGCCACGTTGGATGAGAAACCCTCTGAGAAAAATCCAAAATACCAGAGACAGGATGCAGCTTATGGATTTCACTGAAAACCAAACCGTGTTTGGACTTCTGACAGCTGTCGGGATGGCTCAGGAACGAAGACTGAATGACGTTACGGGAGCCCAGAGGACGGATCCTCTGGTGGGCAGAGTGACGGGGAGCGAGGGGAAGTCCTGGTCCGCATCGCAGGATCAGGACAGAGAAGATCCTGATCAGACAAATCCAGGCCAGGGGGAGTTTGGTGTCCCAGATGCAGGTGAATCAGCCAGAGAGAAGCAGGTCGAAGGCAGGAGTCGATTCTCAGCTTCAGAGTCAGAGACAAACAAAAAGGTCAAACCCCATCCAGAAACACAAAGAGCAACAAGATGGAAGTAAACATCGGTTGGTGATATCGACCCAGTTTCAACGATAAGCTAAAGAATGACTAACACACTGATTTAAGACATATAAACTTTAAAACGTACAGTTTAGATCCTGAGTCACATTTTATTGAAAATGAGCATTTAAAGCTAAAGGTGCAGTCAGTGAGGTTCTTTGCTCTCGGTCTCATTCATTCAGATCTTTAAGGAACGTCTGAGTCACGTCAGGTTTCATCCAGAGGGTTTTACTGGACATTTTAAGGAGGTTCCTGCAGGTTTAACCAAAGGAAGTCGCTGTATGTTGGGCTGTTGGACGTCTGCTGAAATCTTCTTGTTCTTGAAGTTTTGCGTTCTTTCCTTTTCCTCCCACAGCCTCTGGAGGCGTCCTATTCAGGTCAGATCTTATCTCCTGAACAAACCAAAAATGTAGGCCACGGCCAGCAGCCCTTTGTCAGTCATTAACCCACCAGCAGGCCACCATTATGCCTTCAATCAGAGCGAGACAGGCTGACTTAGCAGATTTCAGACCATTAATTTTCTAAAATAATCACACAATAGTTGCTGGGTGTTGGGCCAGAGCCCTCCGGCTGGCTGCGCCGAGCCACACAGAGGCCTTTCATTCAGCCTCACAGGCCTTTCTTTCATCCAGCCGTCATATCGAACGGCCACTCGTCACGGCCTTCCCTCAAAAATAACTTTTCTGACCTATTTGTGGAAATTTCCAGAGCACCTTGATTTTTTTCTCTTGTTTCTCCCAATCAGAGCAGAAAGTTCCTCTGATTTATTTCTTTATTTCACCTGTAAACACAGAAACAACATAAACAGAACAAAAACAGACCTGCTGGCTCTTTAATGTCAGAGTCAGAATCAGGGTCAGAGTCAGAATCAGGGTCAGAGTCAGAATCAGGGTCAGAGTCAGAATCAGGGTCAGAGTCAGAATCAGGGTCAGAGTTAGAATCAGGGTCAGAGTCAGAATCAGGGTCAGAGTTAGAATCAGGGTCAGAGTCAGAGAGTCGGGGTCAGAGTCAGTCCTCCTTAAGGTTAAACACATTTAATGCAGATAAATTTGACGTTCTGCTGTTTCTGTGGGAATATCTCTGCAGCTGAGATTATACACTGCTCAAAAAAATAAAGGGAACACTCAAATAACACATCCTAGATCTGAATGAATGAAATATTCTCATTGAATACTTTGTCCTGTACAAAGTTGAATGTGCTGACAACAAAATCACACAAAAATCATCAATGGAAATCAAATGTATTAACCAATGGAGGCCTGGATTTGGAGCCACACACAAAATTAAAGTGAAATGTTCCCTTTATTTTTTTGAGCAGTATATATTCACTCTTTCTAACAGCTCCACCTTTATTCAACAGAAAGTTTATAAAACAGCCAAATAAATTAGATAAATTAATTGAGGGAACGCTGAGTTTGCTAAACATGTTCAAAATTAGCAGAAGTGATAAACAAAAATTAGTTTCCCTATTCAGTAGAAACGTGTCCATCATTGACATATTCTCAGATTATTTTACTTCAGATTTTGATGAGTTTTTAAAATTATTTTTCTAGTGATGTTTTAGGGTTCTGTACTAAAGGAAAACGTAAAACTGGACCTGGTGATGGGAATGGGGCTGATCCATAAAGTCCTTCTTGGTTTTGGTTCAGTTAGAGAGCGATCAGTATGAACAGAAACAGGATCATTAGCAGAGATACAGCTCTATGTCATCAACATACTGAATTTCAGCTCCAATAGATCAGAAATTAAAGTGGGGTGTAACATGAAGCCCTGAGGAACTCCACCACCCTAAATGAAAACTTTCAAAAGTTTCACAATTATTAGAAACATGATGCTAAAACAAAAACACTTGGTAAATCATAAGAGATTAAATAAGTCATAAAAGTCACCAGAAACAACAAAATAATTCACTAAGAGCTTTTAAAAAAGCTTTTGGTTTGATCCAGATGTGTCTGCCTGTTAATGTAGCTCCAACATTTTCAGCTTCATCTAAAACTGTTTCCTGTTCTGGTTGATGAAAAGTTTGGAGCAACTCAGGACTAACAGGAGGTAAAAGACAGAGAAACCACCAGAAACAAGAAATCAGTTCAATAGAACCTCTTAAAATCAGTTTCTAGAACTTCTCAATGAAAATCAGATCATCCAGGATGGAAACGGCAGAAAAGACGAACAGACGTAGAAAATAACTCGCAGCTCTTCACCTTTCATCTGAATCCAGCCTGTTTCATTCTCTTCCATCACCTTTTACCTCCACATCATTCCAACTTTGCTCAGATATGATCAACAAAAGTTGATCAAAGTGCCACAGTGGAGCCGACCAACCGGGCCCAACCTTTCCAAACCCAGTCATTTGGAGACAAACAAGCTGCAGGTCGGCCTGAAGAAAGGTGAAACCAGGGGAACTTTATATTTTAAAAACACGACGTGTTGTTTTCTTCTGTTGGCCGTTGACCCAATCCGGACTTCAGTCACTCTGTGTTTTCTCTTCTGCTGATACCAGATGTTTGTTCCTGGTAGCAGCA
This sequence comes from Poecilia mexicana, assembly GCF_051168715.1. NCBI lineage: Eukaryota > Metazoa > Chordata > Actinopteri > Cyprinodontiformes > Poeciliidae > Poecilia > Poecilia mexicana. The sequence continues at coordinate 21,526,313 of NW_028263384.1, read as the reverse complement.
ACTCAGCGCTGGTCAAGGAGAAAAGCCAAAAGTTACATAACCGACCCAAAGAGTCCAAATGATGGACTAAATGAAAAAAATGACCAGAAATAAGCAGAACAGGATGGAGAGGAATGGATGGATGTAAATGAACACAGATTAAAATGTTTGCCAAACATTTAATGGACTCATGTTGGCATGTTCTCCTGGAGCTGGTTTTCTGGTATGTGGCTGTTGACGTCTAACTTTCATCATCCTGAAGTGAAAACCAGAACCGAGGCTCTCATCAGGTGAGTTATGGGGGCGGAGCTTCCCGTCATGTCTGCAGGTCTGAGGAGTTCAGGTCCGAACATGAGGCGGGCGGAACCCTGAAGGGTTTCCTCTCCTTCACTTCAGATTAAACTGCAAACAGCAGATTAAACTGCAAACGGCAGATTAAAGGTTCATCTGTCTGAAAGCTCCAAACAGCAAAATTCATCATTTTAAGAGAATCTGTGCGCTTTTAATGCTTTTCTGGTAACATGCATGCTTTATACAGCAGATCAGCAGCTGTGCAGAGAGAAACCGTGTTTCCCATTAAAGAGGCATTTTATCCAGCAGTGGAAAAAGCCAGAGCCTCACAGAGGGAAGAGCCTGGTATGCAGTGATCACTTCACACCAAACAACCCAGAGAAATGCATTTTACTGCCAACTTATCACAATATGTAGCTCAAACTTGCAACACTTCATGTTTTCAGGGTCAGGTTACAGGATTTCTTATTTGTTTGAACAGAGATTAAACACAGATCATTAAAGGGTTCATGGATTGTTGACTTTGGTGTTTGTCCAAATGACTCAGTTATGTAACGTTTCAGATCATCAGCTGGGCTCTATTTATGGTTTTAACACCAATAAATGCATGTTTGTACTAAAAAATCATGACATAATGAGATTATCTTCACTGTTGACTCGTCTGTAATTATTTTTACATTTCGGACTCGCAGCAGAATCAGCGTTCGGCGTCAGTCCTGCGTCTCTTCCTGCTGCAGCTGAATGACCTCCATTGTTCTGCACAGACACGCCCTTCATCACACCTGCAGCTCGGCCAGGTGAAAACAATCACACATCATTTCCCAACGTAGCATGACTCAGGCCAGGCAGACTGCCGTCATCCAGCAAACATTCAGAGTAAATATCTGCATCATGAGGCGTCGGATTCATCAACTCTGACCGACTTCTTTAATGGACCCGAGGATCTGTGTCAAACCAAATCACAGTGAAATCACAGCAGAGAACAAGGGAGTCAAAATGTTCATGAAACTTAAATGTAGTTTTTTATTTTAATTTGATGCATTTTATACAGAAAACCAAATAAACACATCAGAAGACAGAACGACAAAAGAGAGTTTAGAGATTTCTTCTTTTTCTGGTTTTTGTCCTACCAAGCTAACAGCTAGCTGCTACCAAGCTAACAGCTAGCTGCTACCAAGCTAACAGCTAACTGTGAATGGTAGTTACTAACATTCACAGTAAAGTTGAAGTTCTGACAAACAGAGAAGTTTAAATCACAGAATATTATTTTATTAAATGAATTGTCGCCACGTTAAACTCTGAAAGCTTTAAAACGAAACGGGTCTGTACTTTCCATGAGATTTTTTAACTTTTATTGATGTTTCTGCTGTAAAGTCTGACTGAGCTGTGAAGCTCCAAACAGAAATGTTTGCTCCTTTAGCTGCTGTTTACTGGGAGCTCTGGTTACATATCAGAGCTACTGGTTATACCACATCTACCAGTAAACAGTTAAAAACCAAGAATACTTGAGACTTCCTCTCAAGTAGATCTCAAATTTGGGTAAATTTACCATAAATTAACAAATTTGGGTAAATTTATCCAAACACCAAACTAAAACAAAGCCGTGTAGCGCCATCACAGAAGCTAACCGCTCTCTTTGGGTTCAGCCAATCAGCATGAAGTAAGATGTAAGGTGCTCCTGGATTGGCTACTTCACAAACTGCAGCCAATAGCGTCTCTAGTAGCATTGAGTGTTTTAGCTTCTAAAGCTGATTTTCCTTCAAGCATCAACAGAAAAATTCACAAGTGACGGATTTTCTGTAAGTAAACTGAAGTTATGTTCCACAAAAAAAAAATCACAAACATGAAACATGAGTGGATGGTCCGATCAGGGGTCCGATGCGATCGCAAAGAGTTAAATTCTTGCATTGTTCTGTAAATGTATCACACCATCAGTACCAAACACCAGGCATCTGGGTCAGATGTTGGTTTTTCCACTGCAGTAAAAAAGGAAGCAAACCAAAAACTCTGCTGTTAAGAAAGAACAGGAAAAAAACAGCAAATGGACATAAAAGTTTAATTAAATTCTTCAGTATTGGTGGCTGTAATTATGTCTCTATGTGACATGAATCCGTCCAGACATGAGGCTGGGGGTGCGGTCGGGTTCTGGTCGGGTTCTGGTCGGTTTTCATCACTTCCCATGTTGGGTGTAAACACGCAGCTTTGTCCTGTGGAAACAACATTAAAATGAATCTGATCCTATCGGCGCTGGGGAGGCGGATTCATCTGTGGCTCCAGAGATGATTGTTGGTTTGAAACTGAAATAATTTCAGATCATATTCAGAGCTGAGGCCGGAGCCCCGCCCCCCGCCCGTCCTCAGCTGAACTCTGAGGCGCAGCTCGTCTCTGCTGGCTTCACCAACAGCTGTGAGCCAAAATAACTCCAGTCACATCCCTCAGCACACACAGCCTCCGTCTCACACTCTATCTGCAAAAACACACATTCACGTTTAAAAAGAGAAATTCATAAAGTTTTGTTTGGCCAGAGAGCCCCTCGCTGCTGTTCGGTCCAGTTGTGAAAAAGCTCTTTGTGCTCAGCAGAACCTCTGCAGGCTGGAGCGGATCAGGTTTGACTCAACAGATTTATAGACGTTAACAAGCAGGAAAAAACAGGAGCTGGCGGCGGGAAGCTGCTGTTACACAAGCAGCTATTTCAGCTTCGTCACGACTTCTTCCTCACTGAGGGGAAGGCCGAGCAGCAGAGGAGAAAAACCAAGACGACACTGAGATCTGCCTGATATCCGTGTTTACTTCAACAGATCAGAAGCAGGTTGGGACGGGTTCCTGCAGGAACAGTCGGTGAATCTGGAGTCTCTGGTTTGTTCAAACGGAGCTCAGGTTCATGTAAACTCTGCAAACTTCTCATCTCATCATTAATGTCTCCCAAAAACAATAAATGTAATATCTTTAAAAACCTGCAGTAAGTTAACAGTGAGTCCTGTGGATGCAGATCCAGCCCAGATCATCAGCCCTCCACCGCCGTGCCTTACAGGCCACTTCTGGGAAAACTGACAGCTGGTTTTAAGGTTTTTATTAACATTTTTCTCTTAAAAGTTTTTAATCAGCTTCATTTGACCTTTAACCTTTCCCAACAACAGTTGCTTCTTTGTCTTTATTGCTGATATTTGATCAATCTCTGCATTGTGTGGACACATTACAGCAGCAAACCATTAAAACTCCTGATCTGACAGAGCGGCTCTCTCTTATAACGAATGAGTTGCTTTTTAATGAAGCCAAGGATGATTCATGATGCATTTACATTTCTAGAACCTCCAAACAGAAACGGAATAAAAAATAATAAAATAAACAGAATCTGCTCAGTCTGTCCTGCTCGATAATATTCATAACCTGATACATTTTTAATTTTCTTCTTCATGGTTTATGCCAGTGGCAACTTGTTTGTTGATCATGTGATGCTGAAAAACTGTTTTCATTTCACTTTGTAAAATAAACCAATTTCAATTTGGCTGATGAACCACCGCATTCTAGTGCCAAAGGTTCTTAGTTTTTTACTAAATGGTTTCCACTGAGGAAATTTATTTTCTAAATGTCAAATTGTAAAATCATATAGTCACGAAACGCAGATACTGACAGGATGTTAGTTTCTTTATCGAAAGGAAGAAAATCTGCAGCAGCATGTTTAAACTGAAAATGATGAAATATTGGATCTGCTGAAGCAAGAAACGGGGCGGGGCCTGAATGTAGAAAGGGGGCGGGGCCTGAATGTAGAAAGGGGGCGGGGTCTGAATGCAGAAGGGGGCGGGGCCTGAATGTAGAAAGGGGCGGGGCCTGGTAAAGAGTCACGCCTCCAAATGTCTATTTACTTCTGTATGTTTGGCACCTTGTTGATGAATTTGTTCACGACATGTAGCGGGTCAGCTGGTTTTATCCAGCGCAGGAGGGTGGGGGAGAGGGGGTCTCAGTGGGTCTGTATGGGTCTCAGTGGGTCTCAGTGGGTCTCAGTGGGTCTGTATGGGTCTCAGTGGGTATGTGTAGGTCTCAGTGGGTATGTATGGGCCTCAGTGGGTCTCAGTGGGTCTGTATGGGTCTCAGTGGGTATGTATGGGCCTCAATGGGTCTGTATGGGTCTCAGTGGGTCTGTATGGGCCTCAGTGGGTCTCAGTGGGTCTATGTAGGTCTCAGTGGGTCTGTATGGGTCTCAGTGGGTCTGTATGGGTCTCAGTGGGTATGTATGGGCCTCAGTGGGTCTGTATGGGCCTCAGTGGGTCTCAGTTGGTCTGTATGGGTCTCAGTGTGTATGTATGGGCCTCAGTGGGTCTCAGTGGGTCTATGTAGGTCTCAGTGGGTCTGTATGGGCCTCAGTGGGTCTCAGTGGGTCTGTATGGGTCTCAGTGGGTATGTGTAGGTCTCAGTGGGTATGTATGGGCCTCAGTGGGTCTCAGTGGGTCTGTATGGGTCTCAGTGGGTATGTGTAGGTCTCAGTGGGTATGTATGGGCCTCAGTGGGTCTCAGTGGGTCTGTATGGGTCTCAGTGGGTATGTGTAGGTCTCAGTGGGTATGTATGGGCCTCAGTGGGTCTCAGTGGGTCTGTATGGGTCTCAGTGGGTATGTGTAGGTCTCAGTGGGTATGTATGGGCCTCAGTGGGTCTCAGTGGGTCTGTATGGGTCTCAGTGGGTATGTATGGGCCTCAGTGGGTCTCAGTGGGTCTGTATGGGCCTCAGTGGGTCTCAGTGTGTATGTATGGGCCTCAGTGGGTCTCAGTGGGTCTATGTAGGTCTCAGTGGGTCTGTATGGGCCTCAGTGGGTCTCAGTGGGTCTGTATGGGTCTCAGTGGGTATGTGTAGGTCTCAGTGGGTATGTATGGGCCTCAGTGGGTCTCAGTGGGTCTGTATGGGCCTCAGTGGGTCTCAGTGGGTCTATGTAGGTCTCAGTGGGTCTGTATGGGCCTCAGTGGGTCTCAGTGGGTCTGTATGGGTCTCAGTGGGTATGTGTAGGTCTCAGTGGGTATGTATGGGCCTCAGTGGGTCTCAGTGGGTCTGTATGGGCCTCAGTGGGTCTCAGTGGGTCTGTATGGGTCTCAGTGGGTCTCAGTGGGTGGGTGATGGTCTCTCAGTCTGCGCCTGGAGGAAGGAGTGAGTTCTGGGTCCAGGCTGAGTTTCAGTGGACGGCCACTTGGTTCTCAGGTTCCAGTGTCTTTTTAAAGCGGCTTCTTGTCTCGTGTCAGTAAATCATTAAACCATCCAGACATGATGCAACATATGCCTCCATTTGCATTTCAGCATTGCTTCAGAACTTTTCAGAACTTTTCCACAAGCATTTTTATTTTCAAAACTAGAGAAATTAAAAGGTAAACTTGCAGGTTTTAGAGCATTAAAGTGGATCCTGGTATTCAGTCTGAGTTAGAGACAACAGCTGCCTAAAAATAACTAAACTGCAAAAACTGAGCCTCCTCCAGCAGCACCTACACCAGATTTACCTTAATATGCATTCATTTGCAGTCAGAGCAGACCAGCCTGCAGGAAACTCTTCATCATCTGATGCATGTTATAAATCTTTAAGCTGTTTATGTAACAGAGATGTTGGGACTTGATAAAACAAACCTTAAGTCCCACCAGGATCAGCCTGACTCTGGATCACAGAGACGTGTGTCCATCTGCAGACCTCAGGTCAGTGGAGGCCGTTTCTTGCAGCCGTCCTGATATTCATGTCGTTTTTCTGATGCTCAGAGTTCCTCTGAAACTCTGGACCGCCTGCGCTCAGTTCATCCTCCTCTCAAACACAAACCGTCCCCAAGAGGCATTGGATCTTCAGAGGTTCAAGCTTTGCTAGATTTTTTCCACTTTGTGTTAATGTCATGGAGATCAAACTTTAGTTTTTCCTTCTGTGTCCAGGTTCTGCAGAGAAATGCTGAGGTTGATTTCCTGCAGGGAATCAAAGTGTTCATTTCTGTGGGAACTGTCAGTGTAACAGCGTTCATGTTTGGCTTCTGACTGAAGGAGTTTCTGCAGCCTGAGAGACAGAAGCTCATCATCCAGATTTAACCCGTCGGCTGCTGCAGATGGATCCTGTCGGCTCGTTAACTCACCTGCCCGCTCAGAAATGCTGCTCAGTTTGTCGGATCCTCCTGTCGTTTCCACCAGCCTGCTTCATTCTGATTACTCTGGATTTCCTCCTCAGACTTTCTTTAGCTTTTCTGTTTCTTTTTTTAAGTCGACCTGTTTCTGCCTTTGGCTCCGCCTCTTCACCGTTTTCTGACATTTTATTTGTTAATGTTGTGAAGTTTATTCTCTCCTTTGCCTGCCAAACCAGAGAGGACTTCCTCTAAAGATGACATTATGCATCAGATCTTTTCAAAGTTGCATCATTTTCTTCAGATTGTGTAAATTCAGAGAAAAATTACGAATCTTCATTTCCTTTGACGTTTCACAATCGTGACGCGGTTTAACTGAGAGCTTCGGGGTTTTCACGCCTCAGCCGGGTCACATGAACTCTGGCTTGTTTTTGCTTTTTGCTCTGGTTTATTTCTGTAGATGTGGATGCAGGAGTCGCTCTGCCATCCGCACCAAATCAACCAGATCAACACCGATTGTAGAAAGTCTCAGTTTCAAATGAACTCTGGATCGTTTGTCTGCAGACTGAATGTGATCTGAGTTTGATCCAAACGTCTTCCTGCAGCCAGGTCTGCATCGGCCAAACGTCTCTGAAACTTCTCCTCATTATTTGGTTTATTTCTGATCGTTTTCACCACGATAAATCCCAGAAACAAACAGATTAATTTCTCCATTCTTCCTGTGGTTCTGCAGCTCTGGACCCATCCGACCAGCAGACAGACGGTCTGGGTCGTACGGTCCGATTCGGCTTCGTTTTTCCTCTGAATAGAACCGAACCACCATCTCCTGATTCAGACCGAAGGTTTGAGTTTTCCTCTGCGGTGTCGTTCTGAACCAGGCGACAGAGATGTTTGACCTCTGCCACTTGGAGCCTTTGAACCTTTTGACCCCAAACGTTTTTAGACGACCTTTCAAACTAAAATAACTCGGATGGATTTAGAAACACGTGTTTATTGTTGACCATGTTGGTTACATGGCCGAACAAGACAGTTTGTTTCCCAATGTAAATAAAAACCACAACACAATAGCTTTGCACCTAAATACAGATAATTTATGGTTTGACTTGAGAATATAATTTTACAAATCTGAACTGATATGAGGTTATAAGACTCAGAAAAGTTCAGATTCAGATCAGATCTCGACTTACTGAGATGATAAATTGTTCATATTGTTTTAAAGGTATTTTCAACAGCTTTCCTGCTGCTCTGAAGAAATGAAAGTTTTAGTTCATTTTGCTGGTCAGCCTGTTGGGATGCGTTTCCCAGCCGTCAGGTTCTGGTTTTGTTTGACGTTGCAGCCGGGTCGGGCCGTCCTGAAGGGAAACGCTGCAGGACGTTCCACCACAGTGTCACGTTTTAACTGAGTTTTATTTTAAAACATGAACTGAAGGATTTCTTTAACCTCTCAGGTCTTTACCTGTGTTTCTGCTGGAAGCTTTTACTCTGAAATATTCCTAAAGAGTCAATAAAACAGTAAAAACCGTGAATTTAAAGAATGTGTCCAAACAAGACATGGCTTTGGGTAACATATAATAAATCAATAAAAACACCAATAGAAAAGGACTTTTAGATTTTACAGATGAAATCCTGGACCGAGCCGTGTCTCTTCATCTGTTTGGTCCTGACTGACATCCCTTCCTTTTGGGGTTTCCTTGTTCCCCCTTGTTTGGACCGGCACCTGTCCACAGACACCCTGTGATTTTAAAGTCCATGTCAGCCGTGCACAGTGTGTGTGGATCTGCTCAGATGCACACACACATCTGCGGTCACCGCCCTTTTCTCACTGCCAGCTCAGCGTTGCAACACGCTGCTTTGTGAAACTGCCTGAATATTGCAAAGATAAACACAACCTGGTTCATGTGCCGGAGCCAAATGTTTGGCCCCGAGCAGAGTCACAGCTCAGCTGAGGGGCGGCTGATAGAGGCTAATCACAAACTGCTAATGAATGAGTGAATGAATGAATGAATGAATGAGTGAATGAATGAATGAATGAACATCATCTATGATGTTAATCTGCAGACTTGCAACCAGAGAAAATTATTTGTACTGAAAAAGTCACACTAATTGCTTCATCAGTTGTTTTCATGTCGTCATTTTAACACCTAATAGTTTTTTATAATTAAGCTAAAACCTCACTGGAAGAAGAGAATCAATAACTCTTATTAATAATTAATAACAGATTACTAAAACCAGCTGAGTTTTCTCTGTTTCCACTGTTTTCAGAGCATTAAAAAATAACCTTGTTTCTGAAATAAAACATCTCCAAAATGTTGAGTTTAGCCAACATGAGTTTAATGTTTAATGTTTGCAAACTGAATCTGGTTTTTCTGCTGTGGTTCGGCTCACATTTAGTTTAGTAAAACAGTTTGTTTTGTGTTTTATGACTCTGATCTCAGTTTATGTCACCTTGTCCTGTTTTATCCTTTAATAACTCATAGATTAATAAACCTTCACTTGTTTTCCTTTAGCTTCATTCGGTGCATGTTAGCTTAGCTTAGCTGACATTAGCTAAGTTTAAGTTTATTGTGTGATAATTTACTCTCCATTTTATCTTTCTGTTGAGTTTTGTTTAATTTGTCTGACTTTAGCCTGATCTTTTTTTATATTTCTGTTCTTACCATGTCTTTTCTTTGTGCCATTTTTATCTGTAGAGATATTTATGTTGCATTAGTTTCACAGTTTTAATTAGAATCCAACATGAGACTAAGATGTTTTATTTTCAAGACAATTGATCTTTAAATTATTGTCAATCACTGATAAAACATGTGGATGCATTTTTTGAGTTTTTAAATCGAACATTTAACTGAACATTTGATCTGTTTTCCTTTTGCATGTTAAACCTGAACATGAAAATCACTGATCATCTAAAGGAGTGAAGAGCTCAGCCTGCAGCTCCAGCTTTTAGATTAACAATAAAACTCTTCCTATGTTGTGATGTGACTCAAACTACTTTAATGAGTTCAGAAGGAGTTTGACACTTTTACATCTTAAGAATCTAAAACCATTTTGGTTTTATTATCCAACTAAAAGACGTTTAATCTGAATATCTGAAAGAAAACTAAACTGACAAACTGTAGAAACAGGAAATTTAAAAGGGAAGTGAACATCAACATCAATAGGATCCAAGAAACATTTTAACCTACAAAACTCATAATTAGATACTTTTTAAAGCATATTAATTAAAACTATGCAGTGAGAGACATTTTGCATAAATCCTAAAGCCACAGATGTTTGATTTCAGTGATATAGTCTGTAAATTGTTCTGACTGAAGGATTTCAGCTTCACCTGGCTGAGAACAGACTCTCCCTCTCTCCTTCTGGGTTTCACGGTGTTGCATCAGAGGTTGGTTGAGGTGAGTAAACCGGATTCGCCTCCTGGTTCCCATCAGTCAGGTGATCCGAGTGTTGAGCAACTGACCTGGCTGACCTCCACGTTTCACACACAGTCGGATGCATCACTCTGATTCTGTCAGTGATGAGTTTGGCTACAAAAAACACCAAACTGGTCTCAGTCAGACTGGGTTTGATCTCAGCCCAGTCCGGCTGACTGCGGACGTTTCAGCGTCGACTGAGTAACTGAGATCCAGCCAGGCGGTTATCTGACGGCGTGTAAAGAATCTGTTTTTGGTCGATTTTTAAAATGATACTAATTACCTTTTATTAAAATTAGGGAAGATTTTTCTTATTAAAGTGATGAGAAGTGGGAAAGACAGGTAGTTAGCTGGTGACCTTTGACCTGGTTGTCCATCAGCCGTTCCTCGTTGGATGAAGTTTCTTCATTTTCATACAACTTTTACCCACGGCAGGTTTTCCTCAGCAGAAGGAGAAAGTTTCCTCTTCCCTGAGGAGAAGCAGCAGAGACTCACACAGTAATGATTCTCTGGATGTTTTCAGGTTCTCCTGCTCTTCCTCTCATCACCATCATCACCTCACAGTGGATGGAAACCAGTCGTGCTGCTGGTTGGCTGTGATGAGGTCCTCTATTCTCCAGCTGATTGGCTCAGACTCGGGTTGTTGATCAGGAGGACTGGTGGCTGCACCTGAGGGAACCCGGACCTGCTGGCCTGCAGGCGTTTTCTGAGCGTGTCAGAATGCAGTCCATCAATCAGAACCGTTTTTACTGGCTGTCAGAGTTTGGCACTTCACATGTGAACCGATGTTTTCTAGGAAGAAGAGGGAACTCTGCCTGCGGACATCGTTTCGCTGCAACGAGTCGCCGTCTGAACAGTCCAGGTTAGAAACCAGATCAGGTGGACAGGCCAGGATTCTCTGCTGGTCCGTTTCCATCTCGTTCCTGTGGTTCCTGAAGGAGTTTGCTACAATAAAAATCCACAGACAGTCTGACAACAACCAGAGAGAAAGAAAGTGTAATAACTGTATCTGCTACGATGTGTTTCTGTGGAAACATTATAACTTTCTGCAGTCAGGATAATATGAAATTTTAATGTAACAAATGTTTCTTATATTTTAAAGTGAAGTTCCTGCTGTGCTTGATTGTCTTTCTAATTGAATTTTAATTTGGTATTTTGAATATATTCACTGCTAACGGCCTCCAGCCTCTCTCTGCTCTTTCACCTCCTTTTCCCCATCAGCCCCTCTAAATCCAGCAGCTGACCTTTTCCACGCCGCTCTCACGTGCAGCAGCTGTCAGAGCGAACTGAGCAGCTGTCAAACTGATCGCCTCCCACAGCAACAACCAGCATTTTTCTGCTGCACAAATGTTTCAGAACATTTTGTAAGAAGAGCTGAGGACGCCCTGCAGGATGCTGCAGAATCAGAACAGTCTCTAAATCAGCTGGATTATTTTTATTGGTGGAGCCTCATTAAACTGATTGGCTCTTTGTTCCTCTGGGATTTAGTTTCCATCACGGCTCTGCCGCGTTCGGCTTCCTGTGACATTCTGTCCAGGACTTGTATGTCATCGGCGTGTTGTGTGACTTTCAGCGCCGTGCAATCAGGTCTGCAGCTGCTGGGTCTGCAGAATCAAACCACAACGCAGCGTCTGCTTTGTTTCATCTGACGCTTAAAAACCTGCAGCTACAACCAGATTCACACACATAAAGATTTATAGGTTATTACCATAAAATGTTTTGGCTTCCTTGGAGCCATAGAAATAAAAACACAACAAATTACAATTTTACAGGAACAAATAAAAGGTTTAGTGAAACTGACTGGGGAAAAGACTTGGGCAGCACTCCTGTCCTGTTCTTTCCACACTCAGTGGACATGTCATAAAGGACCTTTAATGTCGTTTCTGTCCCTGAGATCATCAGTCAGAACCAGACTGATGATCTCATGATGATCTCAGGCTCTGACATGTCAGACGAGTTTCCTCGTGTTTATAGGGACGTTTATTTTTTCAAACATTTCTGTGAGATAAAAACGATGCGTTTATCTCACAGGAGGAGAACACGATGTTGGACGCTGCTGTCCTGTGTCCAGGCTGGCCTAGTCAAAGCACGAGCTTACAGCTGGCCCAGCAGCAGAGGCAGAAGCAGGACAGCGTCCACCTCCTGTTGTGATCAGCTCCTGCAGAAAACACACAAACTGAACAAAGCAGCAGCAACACTGAGGATAGAAAAGTAAAATCAGCTCATGTGGGACTCTGACGCAGTGAAGGGACACGAATGTAGGACAGAGAACCAGCTAAACATAGCAGGACAGTGAAGGCTGGGTTCAAACATGCCTAAATTACACAACCAGGGCAAAACAGGGAATCTGGAACCAGGATGACAAACTGCAGTTCAATGACCAGAGACGAATCTGGGAGATTTTAGATTTAGTGTCCTCACATTTCATCATTAAGCTAGTTTGCTCTAATTGTGTCTTTCTGTCCTTGCTGCAAAAAAATAACAACACCGTCCAGCGTGCCAGATTCAAAAATATGGGGAAGCGTTTCCCTGGAGACAGAAAACTGAACTGTTTTCACCTGATAGTGCAGGAGACTCAGTTTGATTGATGACTTGTTCCACCTCCAGCTGGTTCTCTTTCTGCTCTGAGTCAAACCAGCCAAACCCACTGAAAGTGTAATAACCTGAGCAACCTGTTCCCCTCCTGGCCTGTGGGGGCGCTGCACCAAGCACCTTTGAAGGAAACGACACAAAAACCACTGAAGAAGAAATTGAGCGCCACTTCCTTCTTCACCAAATGGAAATAAAAATGGAGTGGAGTCAGATTTTAGCAGTTGGAGGATTTTTATTGTCTGTCTGTCTGTCTGTAGTCCACTTCCTGTGGTCTCTGACCCGCTTGGCATTCACATTTGCATTAAAACAAAAGAGTTCACTTCAACAGAGACCTAGGCAGGCGACACAGAGTCCACCTTTTTGGTCCTCATGAGAGTTCAATTAGCATTCACTCCTCACAAAACGAACCGGACTTTCTACACAAGTGGACTGGAACTGGATTTAAGTGGACTGGAGTTGGATCAAAGCGGACCAGAGTTGGATCAAAGCGGACCGGAGTTGGATCAAAGCGGACCGGAGTTGGATCAAAGCGGACCGGAGTTGGATCGAAGCGGACCGGAGTCGGATCGAAGCGGACCGGAGCTGGATCGAAGCGGACTGGACTGGGCTGGTGTGAACGCTGCTCCTGCGGCTGTTCTGTCCAGGAGAAACAGCTTTCGAAGTTTAAACAGCCCACATCTCTTTCCTGCATCCCTTTTTATCCTTTATATATAATAAAAGTTTACATTTGATTGGATACAAGGTTTAACTCAGACTGTGTTAAAGCCACACCCAGAGTCTAGCCCTGTTAAATATTCAGAAACTTTTATGTTTAAACTCCTTTCATCCCTTCGGTTCTGCACATTTTTTACATGTATTGCAGGCATTTCTGCCCTCAGGGTCTCTTCCTCTGTAAGACGTATCGTTTTCTGTTAAATCAGCCCAGAGCGCAGAGACACACACAGACTCCCATTCACTCCCATTAAATATCAGGTGTAAATATTTATTTCCAATCTGGACAGAAGTATTTCTTTAACTCCTCAGATCAACAGGAATCCCTGCAGACACATAAACTTCACGTTAGAGGGTTCTAGCAGTTTTCTCCTCCCAGAATTAACCCAGGAATCCCCGGATCCTGTGTAAACGCTGCAGAGCAGTGAACACACCTCAGTGGTTTTCAGGTTAACGTGTTGAACTTCATTCTGTCCTGGAGAAACTTTCCTGGAATGAACCGTTTCTGATGCATCTAAAGGGAACTTTGTTTTCTTCAAAAGATATGAAAATAGGATAGATGCTGTCAGCTGTTCGGGGTGATTTTTAATTTGATGAGTCTTTTGTGTCTCCGTCTCTTCAGAAAGACTCTCTGTGTCGCCCGACTCACGTGGATCGGTTCCAGTCTGTCAGTTTGTGTCGCAGCCACCAAACAAAGAGTCATTTATGTTTCCTCCCAGAAACAAACAGAAGCAACAAGAAGCTCAGGCATGCGTATGAATCAGAGGCTCTGCAGTCTGGGAGCATTTCATGTTTCACTCCATCAGAGCAGCGGCGGTTCTGGTTCTGAAGCAAAAACACAGCAGGCTAAACAATACAATACACAACTAACAGTAAGGTCTTTATCAATGTAGCATTGCTTGGTGTTACTTAGTGTTAGCATTAGCATTGCTTAGCGTTGCAGTTTAACGTAAAAAAAAATAAGATACAAGAATTTGAAACTGAGATAAAGTGTAAAAAGCTGCACAAATAAAACAAATAAATGTAAGTTGATAGAGATGAAAATAATAATAAATTATTAATTAAAATAACTTCAACCAAACATTATTTAAAAAGTAATAAGCAACAGAAATTACAAAGAATGAAGGAAAGATAAATGTATAAAATAATCCATTAATAATATCTGAATAAAGTCTAAAATGTCACAGATGAATAAAGAAAATAAATAGAGATATAAAGATGTTAAAATATTAAATACTCAAATAAAATGCACTTCAAATAAACAATAACTGATACATGAGTAACATGATAAAAATATATAGAAGATAAAGATAATACATAAATACTAACATATAATAGTATTAGATAAATAATGGGATATTTTATAATAATGACTGTGAATAAATAAAAATGTATGTTTAATTTAATCTTTAAGTTTTAGACTTTCACTGCAGCTCCTTATTTTAGTTGCTGCTGCTGTTTTTATCCATGTTGACATCAGAAATGTGACCCCGGGATCGGCTGACCCCCGGGATCGGCTGACCCCCGGGATCGGCTGACCCTCCGGATCGGCTGACCCCCGGGATCGGCTGACCCCCGGGATCGGCTGACCCCCTGGATCGGCTGACCCTCAGGATCGGCTGACCCCCAGGATCGGCTGACCCCCAGGATCGGCTGACCCCCGGGATCGGCTGACCCCCGGGATCGGCTGACCCCCGGGATCGGCTGACCCCCGGGATCGGCTGACCCCCTGGATCGGCTGACCCCCGGGATCGGCTGACCCCCTGGATCGGCTGACCCCCAGGATCGCTGACCCTCAGGATCGGCTGACCCCCAGGATCGGCTGACCCCCTGGATCGGCTGACCCTCAGGATCGGCTGACCCCCAGGATCGCTGACCTTCAGGATCGGCTGACCCCCGGGATCGGCTGACCCAGGATCGGCTGACCCAGGATCGGCTGACCCAGGATCGGCTGACCCCCAGGATCAGCTGACCCCCAGGATCGGCTGACCCCCAGGATCGGCTGACCCCCGGGATCGGCTGACCCCCGGGATCGGCTGACCCTCAGGATCGGCTGACCCCCAGGATCGGCTGACCCCCGGGATCGGCTGACCCCCGGGATCGGCTGACCCCCGGGATCGGCTGACCCCCTGGATCGGCTGACCCCCAGGATCGGCTGACCCCCAGGATCGCTGACCCTCAGGATCGGCTGACCCCCTGGATCGGCTGACCCCCAGGATCGGCTGACCCCCGGGATCGGCTGACCCCCGGGATCGGCTGACCCCCTGGATCGGCTGACCCCCGGGATCGGCTGACCCCCTGGATCGGCTGACCCCCAGGATCGGCTGACCCCCAGGATCGCTGACCCTCAGGATCGCTGACCTTCAGGATCGGCTGACCCCCAGGATCGGCTGACCCCCTGGATCGGCTGACCCCCAGGATCGCTGACCCTCAGGATCGCTGACCTTCAGGATCGGCTGACCCCCAGGATCGCTGACCCCCAGGATCGCTGACCTTCAGGATCGGCTGACCCCCGGGATCGGCTGACCCAGGATCGGCTGACCCCCAGGATCAGCTGACCCCCAGGATCGGCTGACCCCCGGGATCGGCTGACCCCCGGGATCGGCTGACCCCCAGGATCGGCTGACCCCCAGGATCGGCTGACCCCCAGGATCGGCTGACCCCCAGGATCAGCTGACCCCCAGGATCGGCTGACCCCCAGGATCGCTGACCCTCAGGATCGCTGACCTTCAGGATCGGCTGACCCCCAGGATCGCTGACCCCCAGGATCGCTGACCTTCAGGATCGGCTGACCCCCGGGATCGGCTGACCCAGGATCGGCTGACCCCCAGGATCAGCTGACCCCCAGGATCGGCTGACCCCCGGGATCGGCTGACCCCCGGGATCGGCTGACCCCCAGGATCGGCTGACCCCCAGGATCGGCTGACCCCCAGGATCGGCTGACCCCCAGGATCAGCTGACCCCCAGGATCGGCTGACCCAGGATCGGCTGACCCCCGGGGTCCACTGACCCCCAGGATCGGCTGACCCAGGATCGGCTGACCCTCAGGTTCATTCAGCTCATCAGCAGCTCCCGCTCAGAGCCACAGAAACCTAACAAGCCGATAATTGTTTGCAGGGTCATAATGGAACCAGTCAGTCAGAAACCAGCATCAAATTAATTTCTGCCACGACCAGTTTGATGTTTTACTGAAAAAGGTTTTCAATTTCTAGTTGTTTGAACCAATCAGCTTTCATCAGAAAATAAACAGGAAGTGATCAGACTGTCTGTATGGCTGCTGCGTTTGGATGTTATGTAATCTGGAATCAATTCAATGTCATTTTTAATCCACATCTTCCATCTGTTCGATTCATTTCGTTTTGTAACTGCAGGCAGAGAACAAAAGCTCTCAGCGATTGTTCAGCTCCGGTTTAAATAGGTCAGTGGTAAAAATAAACTGTGAGTCTGAAGTGAAGCAGCTGGAATCCACGGCTGGACGGAGCAAGGTTGGCCTGAGGTCAGAGCTGTGAATATGTAGCGGGCCGCCGTAAGCCGAGCCGCTCCAGCTGATCACGCTGCCACGGCGTGGACCGGGCGTGAGGAACAGGCCGCATCGCCTTACAGGATCCTCCCTGCAGCCGCAGGAAGAGGGAGGGACGGGAATAGCAGCGCTGCATGGCGAGGTGTGAGGGCAGAGCTAGGAACCGCTCCGTGGTGCCGCCAAAACATTTAGAGGCAGCAGTTGGTGTTGATTACAGTTTATTACAGCAGAGAATGATCGCCTCATGGTTCATATCTATTATTAGGTAACATGAAGCAGCAGAAGAGACGCAGGATTGAGGTGAAAGTTGTGGAGGCTCATCAGAGATTATCACAGCTCACATAAAAACACAAAATATATGATGTTGTCTCTGTTATCAGATCAGGCAGAGACAAAAAGATGACAGCTGCCACATCTACCTTTAAACAGATATAATAGCTGTTAGCTTTAACTGGGGAACGGACTAAGATGCATTCAGAGCAGCCATGTTGGCCTGTTTTAACTCCAGTTCGTTTGGGGAGATGTGAACCAAAACACAAACTCTGGTCCACCTACAAACCTCCTGAATGAACACCAAGTGGACCGAAGGCTGCTCCAAAAACAGGAAGTGCACTATAACACAGGGCATTCTGGGTAAATAAAATCAAAACAATACAAGTTTCTAGCAGGAGAAATGGCTCGTGATGTTTTATCGAAGACAAAAGAGAAATCCTACAGCCGCTAACATCTGACTACACTCCATGTTTATTTAGATTTTGTGAAGAAGGAAGTTGAGTTCAGTGTGAGGAGGGAACGGGTCGGTCAAAGGGTTCGGCTGGTTTGACTCGCAGCTCTGTGAAAGAGAACAGCAGCAGCTGGAACAGATGTTCAACTTTGGTCCCAAATCGAACAGAGTCTACCGGATCATCAGGTGGAAAAACTGCCTAAAGCTCCTTCAAGAAGCAGGATGGGGAGAGATGTCTACCAGAACATCAGGAACCATCAGAACCACAACAGAAAGACGGAGGTTGATGGAAGAATGCATCAGGAACAAACCTGCTGAGCTGCTGACTCATCTATTTCCAATCAGACTCATGCTGATTGGGAAATCCAGAGTTTCCCAACCTGGTCCTCAAAGCAGCCTGACCTGCATGTTTCAGATCTCCACCTGCTTCAACACACCCCATTCAGACGCCTGGAAGTCAGCAAAACCTGTTAGTCAGCCATGATGTGAATCAGGGAAATGCCTGAAACCTGCAGGGCAGTGCGCCTTTAGGACCGGGGTGGAAACCCGCTGGACTAAAGGATCAGGAAGATGATTACTGGAGGTCCACAGAGGGTCTGACCTGGACATCATCTCAGGTTTCCACTGAAGAACTTCCTGGAGCAAACGCTGTCCTCACCTGCAGGTCAACTCAACATTATGGTCAGGGAACCTGCTGGATCTCAGTCCAACTGGAAATCCTTTGTGGAAACTAGAGGAGATGACATGTGGAACTGGTTTTCAGACAGTAAAGATGTTTCTTAAAGAGTTGAAGCCATCAGAAAATCCAGAGGAGAAGCAACAAGGTCCTGACTGGTTTGGGTTTCCATCCAGTCAACAAACGCCGAACATTTCTCTTTAAACGATCAGAAATCCCTCCTGGATGAGCTTCGAGGCGCTGGCTGCATGTTGACCCTGCTGCTCTGGATCGGTTCACATGGAGATAAAACCATGACACAAACTTCTAGAAATGCTTCAGATTCAGGTTTTCCTCTGCTGCTGATACCTTATCTCTCTTCCAGACATCCACTCCCACTTTATCGCAGAATTTCGTCACGGCCACTCGGTTTCCTTATCGGCGCTCGGGCCCCTGCTTCTTC
This sequence comes from Poecilia mexicana, assembly GCF_051168715.1. Taxonomy (NCBI): domain Eukaryota; kingdom Metazoa; phylum Chordata; class Actinopteri; order Cyprinodontiformes; family Poeciliidae; genus Poecilia; species Poecilia mexicana. The sequence goes on along the minus strand of NW_028263384.1, from coordinate 21,507,897 downwards.
AACTCATTTATCTCCAGCAGAGTTTGTGACCTGCTGTACCTGCAAAGGGCAGAACGAGTCAAAAAGGCAGTTTACCTGTTAATGTGGTGTCATTACAGCTCAACAGGATGTCATGTTAAACAGGTGAACTGATTCAAACTGGAACCAAGAGAAGAATGAACTGGTTCAGACAGAGGAGGGCGATGGTGGTCTTAAAGGGCCAGCGTCCTGCAGGTTTACATGTGATGTTTAACTGGACTTCAGATTGGAAACCTGAAGGACTCAAACCCTGGAGGGCTGCAGTGGGTGACCCGGGTTTATACGGTGCTGCTCAGGACAAAAACAAAAGAGTGACCCGGAGAGTGGTTCTGACCGTGTCGTGGTTCTGACCGTGTCGTGGTTCTGACCGTGTCGTGGTTCTGACCGTGGTGTTCTGGGACATCAGAACCAAACTGGTGGAGAAGAAACGGGTCATGTGGCCAAATAATTCATAAAACTTGCTAGTATCCATTAGGATGATGGGAAATGAAGAATCTGTCATGAGAAATGAAAGCAGCAATCTGACACACGGTACACCAGTGTGTATGTGTGCGTGTGTATGCGTGTGTGTGCGTGTGCGTGTGCGTGTGTGTGTGTGTGTGTGTGTGTGTGTGTGTGTGTGTGTATGCGTGTGTGTGCGTGTGTGTGTGTGTGTGTGTGCGTGTGTGTGTGTGTGTGTGTGTGTGTGTGTGTGTGTGTGTGTGCGTGTGTGTATGCGTGTGTGTGTGTGTGTGTGTGTGTGTGTGTGCGTGTGTGCGTGTGTGTGTGTGTGTGTGTGTGTGTGTGTATGCGTGTGTGTGTGTGCGTGTGTGTGTGTGTGCGTGTGTGTATGCGTGTGTGTGTGTGTGTGTGTGCGTGTGTCTGTGTGTGTGTGTGCGTGTGTGTATGCGTGTGTGTGTGTGTGTGTGTGTGTGTGTGTGTGTGTGTGTGTGCGTGTGTGTATGCGTGTGTGTGTGTGTGTGTGTGCGTGTGTGTGTGTGTGTGTGTGTGTGTGTGTGTGTGTGAGCCTTCAGCTTGGTGCTTTATGGTCAGATGTTGCTGCCAACTGAAGCCTGTAGAGTCTGAACTTGAGTTTTTAGGTTTTTTCTGGTAACTTGTCTTCTGTTTTCCACTTGGTGTAAATCTGTGTCTCTGTAGGTTGATGGACCTCAGACAGTTTGGAGTTGATGCTTTAACTCTTCCCTGATTCGTGTGATTCCCTCTGCAGAGTCATCACTTTTTGTTTTGACATTGGGCTCAGAGTGAAGGTCACAAACTCTTCTTTTTCTGAAAACTGAGACTTTCCTGTCTAAATCCAGCAGCAGCTGTACTGAGTTAATCACATAACGGTTCTGGACAGTCATGGAAAGTTTCTTTATTCCATATCTGGATATTTCAGGACAAAACACGGAAAATGGAAGGAAGACCAAAACTGAAATGCAAGAAGGAGCCAGAGTCCCAATCATCAGCTGAGTTGCTTTCTCTTCACTCATCTTCATCTTTCTGACTCCCAGGCTGTCTTACATCCCATACTAGGTTTCTGCTAACTTAAACCTTTCAATGTTTTTTTTTTTTGTGGTTGTGTTGTTTTCATAAATTACAGTCACAAGAATCTCATGTAATTTAGTTAAATTGTATTTTATCTTGTAAATCTCCATATTTCTGATTCTGAACTCCGTTGAACCTGCTGACTGCTGTGAAACTGCAGATCGAACCAAAACACTAAAGACCTTCTGACCAAAATATTTATATAACAACAATTACCTTTTACAGTAAATCACAAGTCAGATATAGGCCACTTATTCAAACTGAGCACCAATAGTGACTCTGTTGGTCCTAAATGTCCCATGAAAGACGTTTTCGTTATTTTCTAACCTTTTCAGGGTTGAAACAGCAAAACCTACAAAGGAACCACATTTTCAGTTTCTTTCTGGAGCTTTATGAAGTCAGGGTCAGCATAAAGTTTATGCAACAGAGTGTGAAGGATTTTGTTTCCATGTAGTCCGACTCCAACCAGAATCTGCTCTTCTTTGTGGTTTTGTCTCTGACCTTTGAAGTGACTCTGGAGGATGGATTCCCAAACTGATGTAACTAAAACCCAAACAGCAACAGTTGTGTCTGTGGCAACACTCTGCTGTTTACAGGCATGCATGCTGAGCAGCTCCGGCTGTGTTTATCATCAAACAGGCCTGCATCGACCTGACGGAGCTGACCGAGGCGCCGTGGAGGAACCCTCAGACTGCATCGATGGCAGCCGATAGCAGACGAGGATCATTGATCCCGACTGATGTGTTCGCTCTTATCACCTAAACCTGAGCACCTGAAACTGTCTGCCTGCTGGGGTGACCTTTGACCCCCGGCAGACTGCTGTGTGTGCATGTTGCTGGTTCCTAGCAGCTGGCTAGCACCTGCTGCTGTCCAGTCTGACCTTGGATCTCACTCTGGTGGTGTTGGGATGTTTCCTGGAGCAGCATGGATGGAGATGGAGGCATTAAACCAGACTGAACTTTGTGGTAGAGCTGCACCTGTCAGTTTATGCTGAGTCTAAGGGAGTTTTCTCACCTGACAGTCCGGTAGACTCGGTTTGATTTGACTGAAATGCCAACATGTTACATTTTCAGTTGGTTTGATTCACATTTCCCCAAACAAATCGGACTTTTTGATTAAAGCGGATTGAACAGGGCTGGTGTGAATACAACCTAATTTCCAGATTTCTGAAAATGTTTATCTATTCAGACAATTACATGAGGTGAAAAGGTTTTGGTAGGAAATGAGTGAATCAACCCCAGAACAAAAAAACCTTGAGAAGATGCTGCTGAGTCGTCCACAGTGAGAAAAGAGAAATGGACTGAAGAGGAAGAATCCATTACTGACTTACAGAAACACTCAGGAGCAGACTTTAACCTGTGATCTCCTGAAACTGAAATGCATTTATGTTTTACTTTTGGAGGAAATAGGAAGAATAACACCTGACAACATCACAGCAGTGAAGTATGGTGGTGGCAGCATCATGCAGTGAGGCTGTTTATAACTCACATGAGACCCATATGCATGACACTCCTCCTCGTACCCGGCTTGTTTTGTCTGTATGTGTTTATATGTCCCTGCAAAGAGCAGAGTGTGAGACAGACTGCTTTTTTTTCCCTCTCCTTACCTGATTTTTACTTATTTTTCCTATTTCCTCCTGCAAGGGCGGCGCCTGTAGGGCAGCAAGGCCTAAGGCAACTATCCCCCCCCCCCTCATGTTATTGTGTGATGGATGGTTGTAACTGAAACTGCAATTTCGTTGTCTTTCCAATGACAATAAATTCTTCTGATTCTGATTCTGCTGCTATTCATGATGGCATCATGATGAGTAAAGATGAGTCACGTTACACAGTCTGTGCAAATATCTAGTTTATTTACTTATTTATTTTCTAATGCAACTAAACCAAACTGACTGAAATGTATCTACCGTATTTTTCAGACTTTAAGCCGCTACTTTTTCCCCACGCTTTGAACCATGCGGCTTGTAGGCTGGTGCTGCTTTTCTGTGGATTTTTCTTCAACCGCCAGGGGGCGCTTTAGCAGGAAGTGAATCATTGGAAGTCAAAATTGGAAAACAAAGAAGACAGCGCTAATTTGCGGCTTACGGTAAGGTGCACTCTATAGTCCGGAAAATTGTTATTTAAAACCTGGTCCTGACAGCCAAACAAAGATCTTCTATTGGACATGAGCGATGACACAAAGTGCATTTTAGAACCCAGCAGGAACTTGTTCAGACAGTTTAACACACTGCTGTGTTTGTCAGAGCTAATGAAACTAGCTGCTGCTCATTGAAGCTAGCTGCTGCTCATTGAAGCTAGCTGCTGTTCAGTGAAGCTAGCTGCTGCTCATTGAAGCTAGCTGCTGTTCATCGAAGCTAGCTGCTGCTCATCGAAGCTAGCTGCTGCTCATTGAAGCTAGCTGCTGCTCATTGAAGCTAGCTGCTGCTCATCGAAGCTAGCTTCTGCTCATTGAGGCTAGCTGCTGTTCAGTGAAGCTAGCTGCTGTTCATCGAAGCTAGCTGCTGCTCATCGAAGCTAGCTGCTGCTCATTGAAGCTAGCTGCTGCTCATTGAAGCTAGCTGCTGCTCATCGAAGCTAGCTTCTGCTCATTGAGGCTAGCTGCTGTTCAGTGAAGCTAGCTGCTGTTCATTGAAGCTAGCTGCTGTTCAGTGAAGCTAGCTGCTGTTCATTGAAGCTAGCTGCTGTTCAGTGAAGCTAGCTGCTGCTCATTGAAGCTAGCTGCTGCTCATTGAGGCTAGCTGCTGCTCATTGAAGCTAGCTGCTGTTCAGTGAAGCTAGCTGCTGCTCATTGAAGCTAGCTGCTACTCATTGAAGCTAGCTGCTGTTCAGTGAAGCTAGCTGCTACTCATTGAAGCTAGCTGCTGTTCAGTGAAGCTAGCTGCTGCTCATTGAAGCTAGCTGCTGCTCATTGAAGCTAGCTGCTGCTCATTGAGGCTAGCTGCTGCTCATTGAAGCTAGCTGCTGTTCAGTGAAGCTAGCTGCTGCTCATTGAAGCTAGCTGCTACTCATTGAGGCTAGCTGCTGCTCATTGAAGCTAGCTGCTGCTCATTGAAGCTAGCTGCTGCTGCTGCTGCTCAGCATGTGAACAGTAATAACAGAGTTTCTCCTCTTTGGAGACTCAGCTTACTTTCTGTTTTCAGCTTCTGTGAGCTGATTGGCTCTGAAAACAGCTGCTGACGTCAAAGCGAGTACATTTATTAAACACAGGACGCCATGACATTCTTTTTATTGCATTATGTAACTGGATGGTCAGTTTGAGCTGCAGGCCGCTGAGCTCTGATAAAAGCTCAGACTGATTCCTGAGACGGTGGAGAAACGTTTCTGTCATGAAGGAGCCTCTGTGGTTCCAGTTCCTCCAGAAGGAAACAACAGCTTGGAAGAAGTTCTGCTCTGGTTCCTGTAAAGGCAGCAGTGAGTGGACCGGCTCAGTTCTGACAGTCTCTCCTGGGCTTCAGCTGCAGAGCTGGAAATCTCTCCGTTTCCATATTTGGTGAAATGGACCACAGGACAAGCCTCTCATAGCTTTGTCTCTGGATCCTGCCTCACTCTTCCACAGAACTTTAAAGGTTTCATACCAGAGAGGTTTAATAGCCTGGTCCCGGAAGACGTCGGGCCCATGGTGTGTATAATCACTCCAGAACACCAGAACTCTCCTGCAGGCTGCTGCAGCCAGGGAACAGAAACAACCGGTCCTTTGTTCACGTTTTCTCTTCCCACTTAGCCAAACCTGGAAATACATGAAGCTCTCCTTCATTTCAGAGTCTGTTTGTGTTTTATAGGAGATTTTTGGCCCTGTTACATCTGTAAAGACTAGTTAAACCTAAAAGTAACGCTTTTTTGATGATAAACGATCTAAATAGGTTATCTAAGGTTCTGCCTGACATTTCTGTGTACATTTTTTAAATTCTGCAATATTTTGCCTGAAACGGTCTCAGTGCTGCCCTCTTTAGGTTGAACTATGGCTACTGCAGAGGAATTTTCCTATTGGTTCCAGTGGTTTAGCTTTACATCACACAGCCCAGCGTTGGCGTATAAAACCGTCTCATTCAAACGCAGTGGTTCAGAAACGGCTGGGTTCACATGTTGCCATAAAATCTCCAATAAAAAACTGCCAGATTTGTTGCTAGTCACATTTTTTTAATAAAAATCTCTACAGGGTCTGAAAAGACACTAAGTGTAGCAACATAGATGCTAATTTGGGAACAGTGCTCCCTCCTGACCACAGCCCACTTCATCCTCCACTCATCCTGTGAATTGGCCACGCCCCTCAGCATCTCTTGGCCCCGCCCACTTTGGTGGAGTTATGCTTTGAAAGGAAGGCTTAGTAATGACTGAATCCACCCAGCTGTACAGAGTGATGGGGTGTTTCCATAGTAACTAATGGGGCCCGTTGGTGTGTCCAGTCTGGATCTTCTTAACGTCTGTAATTCTGTCCATCATGGTGGTCATGGACTGGTGGACCACATCCAGGCTGAAGGTGACCTTTCATTTCTTCAGCTGCGTTTCCATAACTGATCACAGATTCTCTCTGAAGTTCAGGTCTGGTTTTCTGACCAAAGGTCCGAAATTTAAGAGTTCTGGTCTTCAACATCCACAACAATGGAGGATTCAGTCTTCCTCTGTCCCTTTGTGGTTCTTCCTGCTAGCTGTGGTCTGTCCTTGGCAGTCTGTCCTTTGTCCTTGGTGGTCTGTCCTCTGTGGTCTGTCCTTGGCAGTCTGTCCTTGGCAGTCTGTCCTTTGTCCTTGGTGGTCTGTCCTTGGCAGTCTGTCCTTCACAGTCTGTCCTTGGCAGTCTGTCCTTTGTCCTTGGTGGTCTGTCCTTGGCAGTCTGTCCTTCACAGTCTGTCCTTTGTCCTTGGCAGTCTGTCCTTTGTCCTTGGCGGTCTGTCCTTGGTGGTCTTGTTGGACAGAAGTGGATTCTTTGTCCCAGTCATCAGTTTGTCCATCCTCATACTGATGGAGGGCTCCAGCTGCTTCATGCTGTACTGACATCAGGTTGGCTGATAGAAGTGGGATTAAGTGAATCGTCCTCACAGTGAGACGTGACAAGGGGGTCAGACAGCCATGAACAGGGCCGGTCAGTGGGTGAAGGCTCCAAGGTCGCCCAGGAGGTGGTAATCTCAGTCTGAAGGATTATCTTCTCAGACGATGTGGAAGCTTTAGATGATCCGTCAGGTGAAGGGAATCCTCTGTCATCATTAACTTTCCCTCCTGACTGCAGCGTCTGCAGCTCTGCCTACACCAGACGCCTCACTCCGATCAAAGTGTTTCTCCTGAAGGCTGCAGCCGGAGTCTGAAGAGCTGAGGAGTCGTTACTGAGAGGAAGTTAATGAACTTTTAGTTTTAAAATTATTCATATCCATAGACTGAATGGAGGTCACTTTGATTCCTACCTTCTGTTACACCCAGCAGGTGTTTAGATGACCAAACTGAACAGATAAGACTGGCTCCATCCTATGACCCCTCACCCTCTGTGGTCCCACAGGTTCTGGAGCCTCCAGATGTTCAGTTTCACACGTGAACATGTGCAGGACGGCAGGTTGTGAGTTCAGACTCTGTGGGTCAAACTGCTCTGATTAAACTGGGGCAGAATCAGTCTGAACTGGTTCAGCACCAGACAGGCTGTGGTTTCCTCTGTCGGTTCGCTGCTGATGGCAGAGCAGCAAAAAACCCGTCTGTCCATCAGAGGAGAGACAAACAGGGACAGAGGGAAATTAAACTGGCTGATCCTCCAAATGTAAAGATTCAAACTAAACATAAGAGAATTGTGATAAATTCAGTTGAAAACATGTAATGTTGTCGTTTGTTTTCTAGTTTTACAGTGAATTTCCTGAAACATCAATGTGTTTAAATCTGCAGCAGCAGCTGATGGAAAATCCACTAAGTTACCCCCCCCCCCCACCGGGTCGATGCCTGACGCCCAGCGGCGCACACCGCACAACCCACACTTATCCCATCATGTTCCCATCAGGGAGCTGCTTTATCTGATGACCTTTGACCCCTCCACTTGCCAATACAAGCCTCACTCAGAGTCCTTCCCAACAGCTAAATATACACTAATGAGCAAATCCATCAGAATATGAATAAATTTATCCTGTTTCTGTTTCCTTCACATTAAAACCCTCATTATTTCACTATATAAGTTTATTTTGAACAATAATCCAATAAATATGATACAGGTTGTGATTAACTGTGTCTAACTTTAGCAAAGCGCTGGACTTCAGCTCTTTACATAAAATCAAATCAACCAAAGTAAAACTTTTAGAGACTCAGATTCATTGGTTGCATTAAGTGAATCTCATTCCAAAACATCAGCAGCTAAAGATTTTCCTGCTCCTTCAGGGATGGATGTGGAGCGGATCAGATCCAGGCTGCAGAGCCGCTGCTGACAGCAGGCCGGATCGGGTCCAGAACCGTCTCAGACCCAGGATAACCGAATTAACTCCTAAATGAAACTCAGCTCTGTGGAGACGTGAGCTTCTTTATAACTGGAAGAGTTTGAATCAGATTTGTGGCCAGTAAAACCATTAAAAATGAGAGAAATCTTGATTTTATTTCCATGAATTGGCCTTGACAACAGTTCTGTAGAAGCATGACTCGGCAGTTTCTCTGGGTCCACACAGCGTCATAATGACACACATAAAGAGTCTTTATTATTATCATCATCCCTGCAGGAATCGACTTGTTCACTCAGCGGCAGACCTGAGCATCAAACCAGATCAGGACTGGAGGGTTTCCATCTGTAAACCAGTTCAAACAGTTTCTACTGGTTGCTGCTCTGAACCCAGTAGCCACACCAGTTGAAGGCCAGCAGCCTCCCAGAGCTCAGCGTCAGTCACCATCCTGAAGGTTTTATCTGCAGAAGTGACAGGAAGTCTATTTACGGGCAGGAATCTCCAGACGCTCCAGTAACGAGCTGGTACTGGAAACGCTCCAGAACTGGGAGGCCTTATCTCCCACGTCGCTAAAATAAGCATTTCCTTTGACTTCTGACGTCGTTTTCTCACCTCTGTGTATAAATATACTTTCTTCTTATGTTTAAGGTAAAAATATCTGTTGTCATAAATGTTTCATGTTAAACAATCATCAGTGTTTAAATTATGAGAAAAAAGTGAATCCAGATTCAGGTTTATGGATTAAAATCTCCAACCAAATAAACCCATAAACTGGCTATGAATGTCCAGTAAAACTTCAACCATCAGTGTTTATAACTTTGATCCTGTTTTCTCTCTGTGACCTCTGGGTGTGACCTCTGGGTGTGACCTCTGGGTGTGACCTCTGGGTGTAACCTCTGGGTGTGACCTCTGGATGTGACCTCTGGGTGTGACCTCTGGTGTGACCTCTGGATGTGACCTCTGGATGTGACCTCTGGTGTGACCTCTGGATGTGACCTCTGGGTGTGACCTCTGGTGTGACCTCTGGATGTGACCTCTGTCTGTGACCTCTGGATGTGACCTCTGTCTGTGACCTCTGGGTGTAACCTCTGGGTGTGACCTCTGGATGTGACCTCTGGGTGTGACCTCTGGATGTGACCTCTGGATGTGACCTCTGGGTGTGACCTCTGACTGTGACCTCTGGATGTGACCTCTGGATGTGACCTCTCTCTTTGACCTCTGGATGTGACCTCTGTCTGTGACCTCTGGATGTGACCTCTCTCTGTGACCTCTGGATGTGACCTCTGGGTGTGACCTCTGGATGTTACCTCTGACTGTGACCTCTGGATGTGACCTCTGGATGTGACCTCTCTCTTTGACCTCTGGATGTGACCTCTGGGTGTGACCTCTCTCTGTGACCTCTGGATGTTACCTCTCTCTGTGACCTCTGGATGTTACCTCTGACTGTGACCTCTGGGTGTGACCTCTGGATGTGACCTCTCTCTGTGACCTCTGGATGTGACCTCTCTCTGTGACCTCTGGATGTTACCTCTGACTGTGACCTCTGGGTGTGACCTCTGGATGTGACCTCTCTCTGTGACCTCTGGATGTGACCTCTGGGTGTGACCTCTGGATGTTACCTCTGACTGTGACCTCTGGGTGTGACCTCTGGATGTGACCTCTGAATGTGACCTCTGGATGTGACCTCTGGGTGTGACCTCTGGATGTGACCTCTGGATGTGACCTCTGGATGTGACCTCTGGGTGTGACCTCTGACTGTGACCTCTGGATGTGACCTCTGGATGTGACCTCTCTCTTTGACCTCTGGATGTGACCTCTCTCTGTGACCTCTCTCTGTGACCTCTGGATGTGACCTCTGGGTGTGACCTCTGGATGTTACCTCTGACTGTGACCTCTGGATGTGACCTCTGGATGTGACCTCTCTTTTGACCTCTGGGTGTGACCTCTGGGTGTGACCTCTCTCTGTGACCTCTGGATGTTACCTCTCTCTGTGACCTCTGGATGTGACCTCTGGGTGTGACCTCTGGATGTTACCTCTGACTGTGACCTCTGGGTGTGACCTCTGGATGTGACCTCTCTCTGTGACCTCTGGATGTGACCTCTCTCTGTGACCTCTGGATGTTACCTCTGACTGTGACCTCTGGGTGTGACCTCTGGATGTGACCTCTCTCTGTGACCTCTGGATGTGACCTCTGGGTGTGACCTCTGGATGTGACCTCTGGATGTTACCTCTGACTGTGACCTCTGGGTGTGACCTCTGGATGTGACCTCTGAATGTGACCTCTGAGTGTGACCTCTGGGTGTGACCTCTGACTGTGACCTCTGGATGTGACCTCTGGATGTGACCTCTCTCTTTGACCTCTGGATGTGACCTCTCTCTGTGACCTCTCTCTGTGACCTCTGGATGTGACCTCTGGGTGTGACCTCTGGATGTTACCTCTGACTGTGACCTCTGGATGTGACCTCTGGATGTGACCTCTCTTTTGACCTCTGGGTGTGACCTCTGGGTGTGACCTCTCTCTGTGACCTCTGGATGTTACCTCTCTCTGTGACCTCTGGATGTGACCTCTGGGTGTGACCTCTGGATGTTACCTCTGACTGTGACCTCTGGGTGTGACCTCTGGATGTGACCTCTCTCTGTGACCTCTGGATGTGACCTCTCTCTGTGACCTCTGGATGTTACCTCTGACTGTGACCTCTGGGTGTGACCTCTGGATGTGACCTCTCTCTGTGACCTCTGGATGTGACCTCTGGGTGTGACCTCTGGATGTGACCTCTGGATGTTACCTCTGACTGTGACCTCTGGGTGTGACCTCTGGATGTGACCTCTGAATGTGACCTCTGAGTGTGACCTCTGGGTGTGACCTCTGGGTGTGACCTCTGGATGTTACCTCTGACTGTGACCTCTGAGTGTGACCTCTGGATGTGACCTCTGAATGTGACCTCTGGGTGTGACCTCTGGGTGTGACCTCTGGGTGTGACCTCTGGATGTGACCTCTGGATGTGACCTCTGTCGTCTGCTTCATGTTTCATAGTAATTATGTCATCCCGATTGGACCAGCCTCTGGACTGGGAGCGTTCCCAGTCCAGAGGCTTCAGCTCTGATCTGCTTCCCAAACTAAACTCCATGACAGCGGCTGCAGGAGCAGGAAGTGACCCGATTGTCTGTTTCCTGTCAGAATTAGTTTTTCATGGCCGGTTTGGATCAGACTTCGGTCTGTTTTCCTGGTTGCTCTTCAGCTGATGAAGGTTTCTGTTGTTGCGTCAGGTTGGTCCTGGCTGCTGTTAATGTTTGACTGGATCTGAACTGGGACCAAAATGTGACTTTGGCTGCACATTTTGTTGTTTCCTCAGGAACTATATGTTCATTTAACGCAGATCAACATTTGATTAAAACAAAGGAACATCAAATAACCATCCAGAAGTCTCTGAATCAGGACTGATGTTTGAACCAGGTGGCGTTCATTCTGGTGCTGTCAGTGGACCAGCATGAACTCCTCTGACCTCTAGACGACCTTTGCAGACCCCAGCATGCTGTCCTCCTGAACGTCATTCCTGGTTTCCCTGCCTGTCAGCAGGTGGGTCAGCCTCCCTGCTCCACCTGCTCCTCTGCCCCATCACCTCCTTCAGCCTGTCATGATGTGTGGGTGAAGGAGGTGAGGGAGAACGCTGAGACCCAGGTAGAAGATGATAGATGATGATTTAATGGTGAATAATAGCTGCAACAGTTCAGGAAGCTGGCAGAGCAGAAGGCCAGGGCTCAGCACCGGGAGCAACAGATGCAGAACTGAAGTCAACGAGAGCTAAGCCGACTCAGGACTTGACAGTCCAACTGGCATCCGACACGACAAGAGGCAACAGGTGAACTTAAATACACAGGAGGTAATCACAGGGAACGAGACACACCTGGGAAACATTAAGGGGAAGATGGAGACTCACTAGAGACAGAATTAAACAGAGAAACTGAAATCACCTCACGGCCTCTCTCTGTTTTACTGGGCTGGTGTTGAACCTGTTCAGGCGGTTTGGGCCAAAGCTCTCATGTCAGAGAGGAGCAGCACGATGATGATGACGATGATGATGATGATGATGATGATGAAGGCTCTTCTCAGGTGAGGAAGGACCATAACTCTGTGAAAAGGAAATCTGCTGCAGAGAGAAACTCTCTACTTCAGAACATCTTGGTCATGTTGTACCACTTTCTATGTTGATGCCATTGAATTAAACTACGAAGCTTTTTTACCTCATTACCTGTAATTTGCATGTTTTCCTGAACATTTTCCATGTGGCCATTTGGCTCCGATTGATCAGCTGCTGACTGAACATGTTTGAGGATGACTGGTTGAACTCAACCAGGTCGGAAGCTGAAACTTTAGATTTTGTTAGTATATAGTTTAAAACTGAACTCTGTCCCTGGTGAACTGTGGTGGGTTTTAGCCACTAAGCAGACTGAATGTCAGATGAATCCCTCAGTAGGCCTCTGATAGATGTGTCCCCTCACCTCTGCGATGAAGGCTGGGCCCCTGGCCTGACAGCAGCTGGAAGTGGATTCCTGAATGTCCCTCCTCACACCTACTTACCAACTCGGCTCCAAAGACTTAAGAGCTGCTTGGCGGCTTCCCCCCACCATGGAGCCTGGCCCTAAAACGGATCACACCAGGCGGTTAAAAGGCTCCGGCCAACAGAAAGTCTGAGTTTCACCTGCTGAGGACGTCTTTAATTCATGACTCACTCAAGGTGTCATGATGCAGAATGATCTTATCTAGAAAAGGAAGTTGGTAAGATATAGCATCATGTTCCTGCATTTTTCTGTTTTATTATTAATCACTGAATCATCTTTGAAGTCATGATTTACCATAAATGTGACGTTAGACGTTGTTCCCACACCAGGTCAACCGGGTCAGCCTGGACCACTGCTGCAGGACACACACAGGGACACACACAGGGACACACACAGGACACACAGGACACACACAGGGACACACACAGGGACACACACAGGGACACACACAGGACACACAGGACACACACAGGGACACACACAGGGACACACACAGGGACACACACAGGGACACACACAGGACACACACAGGACACACACAGGGACACACACAGGGACACACACAGGGACACACACAGGGACACACAGGACACACACAGGGACACACACAGGGACACACACAGGGACACACACAGGGACACACAGGACACACAGGACACACACAGGGACACACACAGGGACACACACAGGGACACACAGGACACACACAGGGACACACAGGACACACAGGACACACACAGGGACACACACAGGGACACACACAGGGACACACACAGGGACACACACAGGGACACACACAGGACACACACAGGACACACACAGGACACACACAGGGACACACACAGGACACACACAGGACACACACAGGGACACACACAGGACACACACAGGGACACACACAGGGACACACACAGGGACACACACAGGACACACACAGGGACACACACAGGGACACACACAGGACACACACAGGGACACACACAGGGACACACACAGGACACACACAGGGACACACACAGGGACACACACAGGACACACACAGGGACACACACAGGGACACACACAGGACACACACAGGACACACACCAACATCCAGGCTTAACGCTAAGCAGCTTACACCCAGGGCCACAACTATTCATACCCCTGGCAGATCCAGTTTTAAAGGGATTTTCATTCAGTTTATTCTGGTATCAACGGATAAGAAACGTTTTAAAGGAAAATAACTGAAAATAATTCAGCTGTTGTTGGTTTACAGCAGATT
>NW_028263384.1:21406636-21489136 GCF_051168715.1 Poecilia mexicana | reverse complement strand
GTGGACCTTCTGTTCAGACTGAGAAAAGAAACATGTCACACATTCTGTACACGCGTGATCAACAATTGCACTTTGTAAGAACAGCTAAAAGAAACGACACATTCAGACTTTACAGCACTTCTCTCTGCACATACCAGAACCTCACACATTTCCAAACTTCCTCACTTTCATCGTCAGCCAATCACATTCCAGTCTTTTCTTGTGACATCATCATAGCAGCTCAGTTTCTCAAAATTACATCACTCAAGCTCATTTACCAGACATGTGCAATCTACATGGAGGGAAAGAAAGGGCTGCATGACTCCTGTTTGTACAACCGAGGCGATTCTGAATCATGTGTGAACTCTGTAGGTCTGACAGAAGGTGCAGGAGGTTTAGTGTTCTTTGCTTCATTAGAAATGAATCAGCTGTGTTTTCTGTGGCCATGCACTCCCCAAGCTTTCCCTTCAATATGAAGGATTAATGCCAGCAATTAATTTCCCTCAGCTTACAGCCGTTGTCACATTGAGAGGGACATCTCAATCAGTGCATGTTCAGCTAATGCATCCGGCCCCCAAAAAGGGGCCAGCCGTCCTCATGTGCACTAAGAGTCTTTGTTTTAGTGGGCAGGCACAAAGAGAAGGCACATTTCAACATATTTTACAGAGCAGAGCTGTGTTTCAGGTGACTCTCCGCCCTCCTGCTCCTCCAGTTTAATCATTCACCGGCCCAGTGAGCGGTTCCGGCTGAAAGCAGGTCAGTTGAGCGGGTTGAACTCGGGGTTTTGTCTGGTTTGTGTACCTTCAGGTTCAGTTTGCTTTGAGTCGATCGGACTCAGACCCGGAGCTGGCTCGGCTCTCACCAGTAAGGCACGGTGTTGTCGATGTGGCCCCAGCTCTGCCAGCCCGGGAACAGTCCGCTGGACATGCGTGGGCTGCCGAACTGATCGAACTCCAGCTCCGGGACCTTCGCGCCGCCGGCCTTGTGCTCCGGCGGTTTCTGCTGCGCCGCAGAGTCTTTGCTCAGGTTCTCTCCGCTCCAGCCGAAGTGCTTCAGAGGGTAGTTCTTGCCTTCGTTATTGTCCCAGTAGGTCTGGCCCTGGACCTTGAAGCAGATGCAGAACTCGATTCGGTTCTGGGGCGGGGTGTAGGCCGGGAGCTCCAGCTCGAAGGCGAAGGTGTCGGTGTCCTGGCAGCCGTAGACGTTGTTCAGGAAGCTGCAGTCGACGTCGCTGAAGGTCACCCATGAGTCGTAGGTGACCCGTACCTGCACCGACTTCTCGTAGCCCACGTTCCGGACCTTGATGGTGCCGGTCAGCGAGCGCTCCTGCAGCGAGCAGTTCTCCAGGGAGACGCAGTTCCGGATCAGCCGGTTCCGGAAGTCCAGGTAGTCGGCGGAGGGCTGCTTGAAGTCGAGCACCAGGCTGCGCACCGAGCTGATCTTTAGGTCCATGGTGGCGTTCTCCAGGTCGCTCATCTCGAACTGCAGCTCCTCCGCGATCCCGTCCACCGCCTTGTTCTGGTACGGCTCGTCGTCGAACTTGGAGAAGACGTGGATGGCGGTGAGCGACAGACCCTTGGTGTCGGCGAACACCACGCTCTTCTTCATGGGCTTCTTCTTGGCCCAGGCCACATGGGCGCCATCGTCCCGGCGCTGGCTGCTGAGGCAGGGCCGCAGCGGCTTGTAGAGCTGCTGGCTGCGGCTGCGGGCGCTGGGCTGGTTGGCCCGGTTCTTGGCCCGCTGCAGGTCACCATAGGAGCTGATGAAGCTCCGCAGAGGAGGCGGAGAGTGGCTGATGTAGAACCTCATCGCCACGTCTGTCATCACTGGGCCAGGCATCGCGGAAGGACTGAAGGACGTGAGCACACTGAGGGAGAGAGGAGGAAACAGAAAGTTCCAGAAGGATCAGAGCCTGGAAGGCTGAAAACCAATTAAACTTCACTTCTTTTACTATTAAACCGTTTAAAATCACTGCAGAAACACACAAGTTCAGTTTAGTTTCAGGTGAAAATATCTGAAATAAATCCCAACTAACTTACAAGTAGCTACTTAGCAAGATAAGTTCTTAACACTAATGAAAAAGTTGCACTGGAGGAAACATTTTATTTGTCATCATTTATTTGTGACTCAGTGAATATGTCATGTTTATTTTTATTTTTCTCTTATTTTGTTTGTTTTTTACCTTTTTTTTTACTATAGACCTTTTTGTGTCTGGAATAAAGATTGATTGATTGATTGATTGATTTTATTATAAATGAAATAATCTACCAGGGGAAATAGTACTTTTATTATGAATATTAAGGAATTTTTGACTTTATTTTTGGAGAAGTGGTCCGACTCAGTTGCACATCCTGATTGGTTTTATTTGCAATAACTCCACAGTATTTTCCAGTTTGGGATAGTAAATTATTTTCATTATTATTATGTTTTATCACTTTAAAACCTTCTTTTAGCTTTTAAACCTGACGTTGCTGCTTCATCTGAATTTCCCCTTTGCAGGACAATAAAAACTTTTCCTTTATATTCTAAAACAAACGGTTTACATCCGGCTGCAAACTTACATGTAACTTAGTTTCCCTTTATTTCCAGTATATTAACATATTTGCACTAAAATATGTTTTTGTAGATTCGACACATTTAGATGAAATTCTTCCTACATAAACTTTGACCTTTTCATCTAAATGAGCTCTGTAGTTCCAGTCCTGATGCTTCTTACCTTGCAGCACTCATGGAAACAGAATCGGACCCTCGGAGGAGAAAAAGGCAGAAGGTTTTCAGTCCGTCGCTGTGGGTCTACAGGCTCATGCTGCGGTCACTCCCCCTTCGCTTCGCTCCCTCAATGCCGGGCTTTGCTCAGCACTCTGCGATTTCAACTGCCTGCAACGCAACATTTGCATACGCAGTCATCTGGGCTGCGCAGGCAGCCAATGGGGAAGCCAGAGGCCAGTCCGCAGCGGCCAATCAGCTGGCAGCAGGCCTGGCTGCGGGCCAGCTGATTGGGCAGTGACGCTTCATGGCTGACATTCCTCGGCTCGTTGCCTCGGCGGCGGTAAGAGAGGCATGACGGACCCCTGCTGGCCGCCGGAGAGCCGCGGATCCTCTGGACCCGAACCAACATCCCGTTATAGAACCGGTCATGTAGCGATGATGAATAAAACTCAACTTTTCCACAACATCTCATCCAGTAAACACAGATTAAAACCCAAAGTGAGAAGAACTACTCCAGCATATTTTTACTCAAGTCAAAATGAAAAGTTTTTGGTAAAAAGGTTACAAAACATAAATTATTTAAAAATTAGATCACCAGACGGACCAAAATATAAAGTTATGTGGAACTTTTGCTATTTTAAAGACCAGAATGATAATAATTCATTGGAAAAACACAAAATCTTACCCAGTATTTTTGTTCTAGTTTCTAGTGTAAATATATTAATAAACTCAAAATAAGACCAAACTAATTTATAACTTTTCAGAAAGAAATAGGAGCCAGATTATTTCACTCATATCTTATGTGAAATAATCTGCCAGTGTAACTTTTTCATAAATATTTAAGAATCATTGACTAAAAATAATATTCTACATGTAGCTGAAAAGTTACTTTGAAGTTCGTTTTTTTTCATTATTTCAAGTGTATTAAGTTTTTTCATGAGAAACTAGAGTAAAATACTTGGTGAGATTTTGTGTTTTTGTAGTGTTTATTCAAATTACATAACTATAAAATAAAATCAGCAAAGGAAACATTTTTTCCTCATCAGTTTCTTTCTAAAACTTCAGAAACTTTAAGTGAAGCTGCAGGTGTGAGTTTGTTTCTGGTTAAAATGTGTTTGTTCTTCATTCAGTGAGAAGTTTGAGACAGAAGTTTGACTCAAATAAGAGAAGCAAAAAGTAAAAATGCTCCTAAAATTTCATCTTTTTCAAAACTTTACTCAGGTAAATGTAATTAGAAGCAACTCTCCCAGAACATTTCCTCGGATGAAGGAGGAACTCTTTGCTTCTCTTGGCTGATGGAGCGTTTAGCTCCTGATGATGATGGTCTCTGATGAGCCGAGAAGCTTTCAGCTCTTTGTCTTATGAATCTGCTCACCTACAAGATGCTTCATCTGAGGTGGAAATAAACCCGAGTCAGGATGAGTCTCACTGTAACCTTTGCTAAGGGAGTTTTCTGCTGTTTTGGACGTTTTTGAAGTTTTCTGACCTTATTGATTTCCAGCTGAGTTAAACATTACTGAAGCAGGTGGATAATTTAAACATGAAGAGGAATTGGGTGAACTTCCTTTAGCTTTTCGTAGTTTTCGGGGAGCCGTTGTGTTTCTCACGTGTGCAGAGGGTCGATGTGACCTGCTGCTTCATCATCTGACACAGAGGATGAAGGTTTAAGACGTGGACAGCAATCAGACTTTATTTATAGAGCTGGTTTGTACAGCTGAATGTAACAGCTCTTATTTTACTGAGGTTAAAACAGGACAGCAGACATGAAGCCACCAGAGACGTTCAAAACATCAAACTGAGTCAGACACACAATGAAAAATGTTAAGGTTCATAATAAGAAAATATACACTATGATTATATCAATGTAGCAGAAAAAAATCACTTTTTATTAAAGGTTTTAAGGATCATTGAAAAATGTGTCTAAACAATAACATGTATAAAAAGTATAAACATGAGATTTTTCACTTTCTACCTTTTTTACTGTTGGTCACTGCAGGTCCAACAGTTTCCTGCCTGATCAGCATTTAATTTTCATTCACTGCATTTTTAATTCATCTGCTTTACTTTACAAACAAGAACTAATGATCTCTTTAACTTTATTTACATATTTTCACATTTTAACTCATGTATTGTCATGTGTTTTATTAAATTACACTGTCCTCTTTCAAATACATTAAGTCAGTATTTTAAAGAACATGTTTTTACATTCATAAACATAAGAACGTTTCGCTGTCGCTGCTCTGAATTCGATAAAGTTTTGTGTAAATGTCTGCGAGGCAGAGCTGATCAAATATTCATAACATTTTATAATTCTGAGTGGGAAACATCAGGTAATCAATCAGATGCAGTGATTGGATCACCTCATCTCTGCTTTGTAAAATAAAAGTCAGCTGTAACTTCAGCTGCACTGAAAACCCGGCCTGGACTCCTGGCCCGGACTTCAGGCTTCTACTGAGTTAACTTTGCTGCAGCATCATTTTCATAACCCGATCCTGAACTCAGTAACATTTATAAAGTAAGGAGGTTATTTTATTTTCTGGGTTTCCTTCGCCTGTTTCACATCAGACTGCGTTTCTGTAAAGCTGAGTTTGTTTACATCTGGGATGGTAGGACAGAGGTTGACCTTTGGTGACCCCACCATGCCCCTGTGCTCTCCAACAGGTTTTTACATTTCTTCATCTTCATCCATCTGGAAGGAAAACTTAGCTTTTCACATGGGGTTGATTTAAACTTTTTAATTTTCTCTCTAGTGTAAATATGAGCAGTGACTTGTTTTTTTTATTCTTCTCTCAACTCATGAATGGAATGTTTTCCTGTTTTTCCCATTTTGAATAAGAATTAATTCCCAATTCAAAATTCCCAAAACACTCACCAGTTTCAGACAGTAAAGGTTTTTTCTGCGAGGTTCTGTTGGTAGTAAAAGTTCCTCCCAGACCTTCATCCGGTGGAACGTTGGACTTGGACGTGACGACCAGAACCGGTTCTGGTTCTGTTCTGTTCCTCAGAGGCTGGAATAGAAACATTTTGGTTTCAGCTGCATGATTTCAATCTGTTTGTTTTACTGGAAGCTTTATAAGGTGTCGTGTGATGGGCCTGACTGATCCGTTCTGTTTTACAGGTTTCGTTTTACGGTTCATCTCTAAACTTCTTCAACTCTTCTGATGTTTTATTTCAGTTTGTTTCTGCTGTGAATCTCTTTGTTTTTCACCTGTTGGTGTGAAAACTGAACATCCTCTGACTGCCTGAGGCTCTTCCTCTGTGTTGTTTCTCAGGTGAAGCAGATTAGATGAGATTAGAAGCAGCTTTAGAGGAAGCAGCTAATTTTACCTGCATGTCTTCATTGTTTGTCTGTTTGTCTGTTTGGTTTTGTTGCAGCACTGAATCTTTCAGAGGTCAGCCAACTGAGTTGGACAGTCTAGAAATAGTTATTTACTTTTGTCCTTTTTCTTTTTCAGGCAGAACATTTTGGCTCTAAATGTGACGACCTTTGTCTGTTTGCTTCATCCTCTGGTTTTCTCAGGGGGGATGAACATTTTGTCCTTTAGTGATCAAATCCCAGCTGATTCGCCCTCATTCTGAAGACTTTATAGTAAAAAGAACCAAAATAACCACAAGGTTTTTCCTCCTTAAGCAGCTAGACGGCTTCCTTATCTGCTGGAGGTCAGGGGTCAGGAATCTTTTTGCCACTCTGATGGCTTTCACAACCCAAACAGTTTTGTTTTACACGTGAATCATCCGGAGGGAAACTTTAGACTGCAGCAGCTCCACGCCGTTCTCACATGGCCTCGGATCGTAACGATCTGAGCCGTCTGGCTCCGAGCGGCGAACCGACAGCCTGCAGGTTGCATCACACGCTTCTCTTTATAGAGCTACTGCAAAATAAACTGTAGTAAAACAAATCAACCAAAAGGAGAAGCAGACATTAGTCACTCACTTAAATTCACTTTCTTTATGAAAGCTGGTTTTTCCCCTGTTTTAATTTAAATAAAACTAGAAAAGTTGATGAGATTGTTTTGGTGGATCTGGAGAAAACACCTTTCAGCTCAGCTGTTGATGCTGATGTTTAAATGTGAAACCCAGCAGTGGAGAGCTGTGAGGATCAGGTACCACATGATCAGGCCAAGGAACAAGACCGGGATTTAAAACGGAGCCGGAGAAAGAAAAACTAAACAGAAACTTAATCCTGGGATCTTCAGCTGGAATAAATTGAGATTACAGGCTGAGCTGGAGGTCAAACCAGACGAGTTATGAAACCATCAGGGGGGTCGAGGATTAAAACTTCTGCATGAAGGAGAAACTTTTCCTGCTCACTGACTTATGGGAAACTCGTTACTGCAAAATATATAAAAGTAAAAAGCAGCAGCTGATCCTCAGCCTTTGGCTTCTTCGTTATTATCAGCACAAACTTTTCCTAAAACAGTTTTATAAAAACTTTTAAAATCTTTAAAATGTAGGAAAACAGAGAATCTCTGATCTGTTTCTCTGTTTTCTCTCCTGCAGCAGGTGAAGCAGCAGCAGCTCCGGTCAAAGGTCAGATAAACACAGCAGGCCCTGTTATCATACGGCACCATGCATTAA
This sequence comes from Poecilia mexicana, assembly GCF_051168715.1. Taxonomy (NCBI): domain Eukaryota; kingdom Metazoa; phylum Chordata; class Actinopteri; order Cyprinodontiformes; family Poeciliidae; genus Poecilia; species Poecilia mexicana. The sequence goes on along the minus strand of NW_028263384.1, from coordinate 21,481,870 downwards.
TCATTAACAGTTATGAATTTTGAAAATCAGATATTTCATTTAAAGAGAGTTAATATTTAAAACTACAGACTTAAATCCTTCCCTCCACATGTTTGTTAAACGGCAAAAAAATTAATAGAATATACATTTATGGAACAGTTTATGCTAATAATTGATCACTATTGAATGTTTTTATGGTTTTTTAAAGATATTTCTGCTGTTTTATCCATAAGTTGATGAGAGTTTCTGTTGTTCAGAGTGGAAACGTTCCCTGACCTGCTTTGGTCTCAGCGGTTTGACTTCAGGGTCATGTTTGTGTTTTTCACTCTCGGCCTTCATGTGGGTCGGTCGGTCATGGAGGCGACCCGGGTGGAGCGGCTTAAAGGGACACGATGACGTTCCTGTCCACTAACAGACCAACGACTTTCATCACATTACAGAGAGCAGCAAAAGATCCTGTAGATTCACTGGGATTCTGATTTCTACTCTCATTTTAATTTTAACAGCAAAAAAAAAAAAAAAAGACAAAAAGTCTCAGAGTCCAGAACGTTACGCTAGTGATGAAGATCTGTAATGTATTTGGTGCCAATTCAGTCAGTGATTTCTACACCACCCGGTTCTACACCACTGGGTGTAGAACCGGGTGGTGTAGAACTGGGTGGTGTGGAACCAGGTGGTGTAGATCCAGGTGGTGTAGAACTGGGTGGTGTAGAACCGGGTGGTGTAGAACTGGGTGGTGTGGAACCAGGTGGTGTAGATCCAGGTGGTGTAGAACCAGGTGGTGTAGAACCGGGTGGTCTAGAACTGGGTGGTGTGGAACCAGGTGGTGTAGATCCAGGTGGTGTAGAATTGGGTGGTGTAGAACCAGGTGGTGTAGAACCAGGTGGTGTAGATCCAGGTGGTGCAGAACTGGGTGCTGTAGAACCGGGTGGTGTAGAACCAGGTGGTGTAGAACCGGGTGGTGTAGAACCAGGTGGTGTAGAACCGGGTGGTGTAGAACTGGGTGGTGTAGAACCAGGTGGTGTAGAACCAGGTGGTGTAGAACTGGGTGGTGTAGAACTGGGTGGTGTAGAACTGGGTGGTGTGGAACCAGGTGGTGTAGATCCAGGTGGTGTAGAACTGGGTGGTGTAGAACTGGGTGGTGTGGAACCAGGTGGTGTAGATCCAGGTGGTGTAGAATTGGGTGGTGTAGAACCGGGTGGTGTAGAACCAGGTGGTGTAGAACCAGGTGGTGTCTCTACCCTCCTGGTTCTAGTCAGATCTCCAGCTGCAGCTTCTGGTTTGTCAGTCTGACCTGCTGCAGGAGTCAAAGCCACTAAACGCCTGGATGAGTTCAGTCAGACTTTAGTCCTCTGGTCCTGAAATGTTCTGGAGCTGATAGAAGGTCCACTTTGGAACCGAAGGGTCAGGTCAGAGGTCAAAGGTCATCCTGGTCTCTAGTCTTCAGCTGTAATAACTGAAGCTGTGTGTTGACTCTAGATTGTTCCTCTTTAGGGCTGAAGATAATAACTTCCTTAGTTGAAGTTCGTCGACCAATCAGACACAGACTTGAGGTGACCTGTTCAGTAAGTTCACAGGTAAAGTGTGTGTTTGCTTCACAACAGCAGGTCACCAGGTGAGCTGATGGAGCAACAATAAGTCTAAAACTTAAGTTGTTGAGTCTCTTCTGTCTGTCCAGAACCTCCAGCTGTCCTGACATTTAAAGCAGCAGAACTTCAGAACCGTCAGGACCAGTTTCTCCACATTTACACCTCACTGCACCAAACACTGAAAATGAGCCAGCAGTGAAGAACCAGGAAGTCATTACCAGCCACTTCATGTTAACAAGGCATAGAAAGAAAGTTGAACACAGCTGGAAGTTTTCTTTTCCTGAGGCCAAATTGCAGCGTCTTCTCAGCCTGAGCAGAAAGAAATCCACAACTTTTCTTAAACATGTTGTCATTTCCCTGTTAACCTAAAAACTCATAACTTTAAAGATGGTATATTTGTGCTATATATTTCACCTATATAGGTCAAGGTCATGGTAATAACAAGCTAACCTGATCTGATCCTTACTGTTTACTATATTAGCTGTAGCTAACGCCATTAGCAGAGCTAACGCCATTAGCTAGAGCTAGTGCTGTTAGCAGGAGCTAATGTGAAATCAAATTGTAAGATAATCAATGGATGTTTAAGTCTTTGTAACATATTTGGAAATTGTTTTGTTCCTGATGCTGACAGTAAACGGTTTGATCAGAACAAACCAACTTCTCAGTCGACTCTTCCTCCGTTTGGTTTTCCTCATTTCCGTCTCCATCTTGTCATTTCTGCACTACAGTATTTTTACTGTGCTGTTTTAACATTTGAAATAAATATTAAACTTCGAACTCCTTTGCTGCTGAAATGTGCAATAAATAAAGTTTGGTGTTGGTCACCACTTCACAGACAGACTGAACTTAAATAAACCAACAGAAAAAGGTTAATCATAATGGTTAAAACCATAATTTATAGGAAACATCCAGACCTCAGATGCCTCTGATCTTCTCCACCATCAGCTCTGTCTGCTTATTAAAATCTAACTTCTCCCAGTCGCAGCAGCAGTTTGAACATCAGTTCTGCCTGTTACATAGAGAAACGCTATAAAACATGTGGATCTGGTATCAGAACCAGAACCATCCTGTTTCTCCTGTTTCCTCCTGAAGGTGGTCCGTTTCCATCAGGAGGCTCAGAGCCCAACATCCTGCTGGTCTGGATCCAGACACTTTGAATAAACCGGACAGATGCAGAGCGCTGCCATCGGCCCACATGCAAATCCACCATGTGGCCTCTGCTCAGCTCTGACCACTGGGTGGTGACCTCTGTGTCCAGTGACCTTCACTCTCTGTTGGGGCGATCCTGATAACAGAACCGCTCTGCCAGTGGTGGCACCACTGGTTCCCATTGGCTGCTGTAGACATGGCCGCTTCCTGAAGACAAAACACATCTGACCTCCTAACAGGGAAACTGACAGTCATGTGGAGCCACAGGCAGTCGCTTGCATTGTGTTGTTGACCTTGCAGCAGTTCCTCACACTGAGGATGCATGTGGCGACAGTGGAGGGGAAAAACTCCCCTTTAACTGGACCAGATCCCGGCTCGGTGTTCAAGACTGGAGGTTCAAGATAGAAAGAAACAGCAGAACTGAGCCAGCAGTACTTTCTGTGTTCATGGAAAGTTAATGGAGGACGGGGAGAACCATTAGGCTCTGTGGTCCGATGGGGAGTATCTGACTGTTTGGTTGGTTGGTTGACTGATATATAAATCCTTTAAATCGTTCTTCATAAAATGTTCAAGACAAACATTTTCTTGTTTCTGTGTAAAAGAAAACTTACAAAACCATCTCATCTCATTGCTGTTGTTTTTCTTGTCATAAATGCCAGTCACTGTTTGTCAGATTCAGTCATAATCAAACCTTTTCCTCTGGGTACTGAATGGTTTTTCAATGGGACCAGTACCACCAGTCCAGTTGACATGAAACCGTCTCTGGTCTGCTGGACGTGAAGCGAAAGCAGGAAGGTTGTGACACTTTGGCTAACAGGCAGAAACCATCTGTCCGGTCTCCAGGCTGCCAGTTGGCACGGTTACCATTCATGTAGCAACGGCCTGCAGACAAAACAGATCAGGAGAGGAAATCGGATGCTGTGATTGGCTGACAGCAGTCACATGACCTGGATTTCTGTTAAGACACTGACAGCTCAGAAGGTTTTTGTATTCTTCTGTTTACCACAAACAGCTTTGATCCAGCAGAGCTCACTCTAATCTGACATGGCAGCATGAGATCCAGTATGAAAATAGTCGAGATTCTTTCCATGTGAACCTTCACCTTAAGGAGGAGGGCGTTTCTTCTTCTGGTTTGGAGGTAATGAAATAACTTCAGGGTCGATAAATCAGCTCAGAAACCTGAACAAGAGCAGAGGAGAAACCAGAAAAGGTCTGAGTCTGAATAGTGAACGTCAACTCCAATCGAACTCCAGTTCGATCAATATGTGAACGCCGAGCAGACTGGAGGCTGCTTCAAATACAGGAAGTGGACGACACTCTGGGTGGATGCAACCAAGACAAACACGCTAATCTTGTGCTAGTGGGAGGAATGTCTTCAGCCAAAAATCCTACAGCGGTTCAAATCTGACGCTTCCATTGTTGTTGATATTTGGTGAAGAAGGAAGTTGCCTCAGTGTCTTTTTAAAACGTTTTCGTCGTTTCCTTCTGTGGTTGTTGGTGCAGCGCCCCCACAGGCCAGGAGGGGAACAGGTTGGTTTGACTCAGAACCACAGCAGCTGGAAGTGGAGCAGTTGACGGAGTTCTGGTTCCAGTAGAACAAACATTTAACTTTGGTGCTCAAACAACTCTGTTGTCTTCAGCCGCATTGATTCCTGCAACAGCGTCTTCACAGGTCTGACTAATAAATCAAACAGCTGCAGCTGATCCAGAAGCTGCTGCTGCTGTTCTCACTAAAACCAGGAAGATAGAGACATAACACCAGTTTTAAAGTCCCTACACTGGCTCCCTGTAGCTCAAAGAATAGACTTTAAAATACTGTTAGTTTATAAATCACTGAACGGTTTAGCACCACAATACATTAAAGATCTGTTATTGCTGTACCAACCATCTAGACCCCTCAGATCTTCTGGTTCTGGTTCTGCTCTGCATCCAGAACCAGAACCAAACGAGGAGAAGCAGCATTCAGTTTCTATGCACCACAGATTTGGAACAAACTTCCAGAAAACTGTAAAACAGCTGAAACACCGAGAGCCTTTAAATCTTGATTAAAAACCCACCTGGTTAGAGTTGTATTTGAAACGTAATCATTTACAAATTTAACGATGAATATAATTGGTACACCGTCTACGGATGCAAAGTCGACAAAAACCCAAACCTGTTTAAGACTTTATTTGAAACATTCTCAATTATAGTTATTGATGGAACTTGACTAAATGTTGTGTTTTTATTGTTGTTTTTATTGTTTTTATTGGTGATTCTGTGTTGCATTTTCTGTATTTCTCTTAAAGCACCTTGAAATGCCTTGTGCTGAAATGTGCTATGCAAATAAAATTTGATTGATTGATTGATTGATTGATTGATTGATTGATTGATTGATTGATTGATTGATTGATTGATTGATTGATTGATTGATTGATTGATTGATTGATTGATTGATTGATTGAGTCAAACTTTAGTTTTCAGCCAAGAAAACTCCTCCACTCCTTCCTTTTTTTAGCTTATATTTTATTATGATATTTCATAAAATCATTCTCTACTGAAATCTCTCGACCCTCCTATGGTACTGCCACGACCCTGAGGTGGGTTGTGACCCCCATGTTGAAGACCTCTATATTATAATGTGGATTTTTAAACCCAAAACAAACATTTTTATTTACCTTATAAAAACACTTGATACTCGTCTATGCTACTCTGAGTTCATCAAATTCTTTATCTAACTTTGTAAAAGAGAAGCTGCTCTTTGGAAAACATAAAAATGAAACGTGACTGTAGAAAGTGGAGGAATGGAGCAGATAACGGACCAAACATCATAAAGCAGCATAGAGACGGTGGACGTGTAATCCTCAGTGTGGTCCAGGTCCGGCTCTCCAGAGAGCCTGTTGCTAAGCCCCTGACCTCAGATCCCCTCCTGGCAGCGCTCCGGTATCCGTCAGATTCTCCCGCCTGCAGAATCCAGTAGCAAAGTTCAGGGTCTGATTAAATCCTGCTGGGATGGATATAGCTGTCCTGAAGAGGTTCATCCTGAAGGAGATGACAACCAGAAACCAACCAGGTTGGTTTCCACTCGTCCTGTTTCAGGTCATCTTTCTCCTGATTCTGTTTTGTTGCTTATTTTTGAAATATTCAATCAGATTTATGTGATTTTTGTCAGAACCACTCACAGAATTTCTCCATTATTAACAGTTTGGCCTTTTTTTTTGGATTACGTGTTCATTAGTGTGACCTTTGACCCAGAGATGCCTGAGAGGTCCTGACTGTGCAACAGCTGCAGAAATAGAAACAATCTGCTGCAGATGCTCATCAAGCTGAGCGATCAGAGGAAAACAAACGGGCTCCTCTGACGGGATCAGCGGCTCGGTCGGCGTTTCAGCTGCAGGTTGGAGCTGAAGGTGACGGTGACCACCTGACTGACCGCAGCTGGCAAACCGTTTAAACTCAGCACTGAAATGGGTGACCAGTAAGAAGATCTCCTGTGTCAGCGGAGGCTCCGCTGGCTGCAGGTTCTGGCTGCAGGTTCTGGACGTGACCCAAAGGTTTTCTGCATTTTTGCAGCTTTGGGTTTCATGCTGACGGTTCAGAGTTTGATAATTCTGCTCTGTAAGTTCACACAGAATGAGGATCAGGCAGGAATCTGGTTGTTTCTGCAGGGATCTAAACAGAACCTGAACCAGAACAGCAGCAGCCTTTGGACCTGATCAGAACCTGATCAGAACCTGATCAGAACCAGGCCGGCCGCTGCAGTAGGTGTTGGTGTGTGTGCTGCAGTAGGGGTGTGTCTGTGTTTACATCGGGCCGGATCAGGCATGCTGCCTACGTGATCCATGGTATGAGATTTTCCATTTTCACTTCGGCTCCAGCTGGCAGCGCCGGGAGGAATGTGGGTCACAGCCCGCCCTTACATAACCCGGACACACCCCCATGACTCTTCACAAACAAGTCCGGTCCTGTCGGGCCGAGGAGGCCGAGCCTGGAACCGGGGGAACGGCCGCAGCTGGAGGCCCATCCGCCAGAAACCAATGATTCTGGTCGGGTTCTGCAGGACGGTGCCGGTTAAAGACAAGATGGCTGCTGGAAAAAAACCCTCCAATCCTGCAGACCCGACCGTCTCCGTTCATTTAGCTGGTTGAAACCTGCAGAATTTGTCTTCGGGTTTTTATCTTGATAAATATCAGTTTTTGGTGCAGCTTTGCTCTTTTAGCCTGGACTTGATTTCCCTCTGCTTTCTAGACTGAAGCTTTAAAATCAGACACTTCCTGCTTTGCCCAGCAATAAGTTTAAAATATAAATAAACTGAGCCAACAGAAGCGTTTTGTTCCTCTCATGCAGTCGATTAAACGTTTCATCTGGATGCATCACATCAGATCCTGTCACAACAACCAGCCAGCTGTCATGTGTCTGATCCCATTAAGCAGCAAGCAGGCAGATGGACGGCAGGTGTGGCGCCGCCTGAAAGGCTCCAATCAGGTGAGGAATGGAAACACCTGTTCAGGAGCCGATCAGTCCTGAAGGTCCTGGGAAAACGGCTCGTTTTTCTCACGCTGAATGTGTTTCTGATGAAACCAACAGCAGAGCCTGGTTTCTGAAACACTCAGTGGATGGATGGATGGATGGATGGATGGATGGATGGATGGATGGATGGATGGATGGATGGATGGATGGATGGATGGATGGATGGATGGATGGATGATGGATGGATGATGGATGGATGGATGGATGGATGGATGGATGGATGGATGGATGGATGGATGGATGGATGCCGACAGTCAGCAGAGAAATCTCCTGTAAACACAGAGGAACTTCTCATTAAACTGATTTATCACCAATATCTGTTCAGGAAATAAAAGTTTTTATTTTGGGGTAAAAGTTTTCTTTTTCACTCTGAAGTTAATTTCAGGAGTTATTTGTCTGCGTTTGAGTAATAATCATAAAATATTTAAATATGAGACCATTTTGATTTATGGTTTCATCACAAACTCTCAAAGCTGCATTTCTTTTACAAATGTGCACAAAACTTCAAATTATTCCTCTAAAGTTGAAATAACACAGTTTCACAGCTGCTGTTTTTTTATTAAATAAGAAACATAATAATGTTGGAAGTTTTCAGCGTTACTTAAAGCAGATGTTGAAGTGGTTTAACTGGTGCTGGTCCCAGCCTGAGCCCCAGTTGGTCAGCCCGTTTGACAGCGTCTCCTCTGTTCACACATCCCACCTGCTGTCAGACCTCCTGCTGTGACGTCGCTTCCTGCAGCCCCACTCCCACTGGACAAACACAGCTAAAACATTAACTGAGACTTTAAGTAGGACACATTGCTCCCAGATCCAGGCCTCCAGACACTTCAGCTGATATCGGAGCAAAGCTGCTGCTTGTGCAAACATCAGGCGATAAGGCAGGGGTCAACATCAGGGGTCAACATCAGGGGTCAACATCAGGGGTCAGCAGAAACCCGCATGGCTTTCTGGACTTTCACCATAAACACAGAACCTGCTGGGAAAGCACATGCTTTAAAGAAAATCTTTACTCCCCAAAGGTCAAGTCGTTTGTTTTCCTTATTGATGGAACATCAGCGATTTCACGTTGATGAAACTGAAACATGTTTAATAAGACTTCTGATAATAACCTGAAATATTTGAATTTAAATTCAGACCCTTTTGCTCTCACAGCCTTAAACCGCCTGACATCCAGACAGATATTATGGGGTGGATTATAATTTATAGTGGATTATAATTTATAGTGGATTATAATTTATAGTGGATTATACCTCCAGGTTTTAGATGTTCCTCTGCTCCAGCATGGCTGAGTTAATGGCTGATGAACGTTCATCAGACTGAACATCGTCGCAGGATGCAGACCTTGGCCTAGTCAAAGTCTAGATCTAAATCCTAACCTGTAAAATGATGTGGACTCTGAGCTGCACTGCCAGTGAAGCCTGTTTATTAATCAGATGTTAATGAAAATATGAATATGAATCTCAGAAATCAGAGCCTCCATCATCCTCTGTTTAGTCGTGTCTCTGTGTTTGTTTACCTGGTGAAAGTAGAAACAGAAACACGTTCATGGAGGCACCAGGATCCCGTCTGCTGCTGTACTGGTGCTGGGAACAAGTAGCATTTAACTTCTAGAAATCCTGTAGCAGTTCTAGGAAAGTTTGCACATTGTAATGAAACAAAAGAATGAAAAATGATTTCCAGTGCAGAATGAGGAGTAACGGAGTTTGACAATATTTCTGAGATTTGACCTGTTCAAAAAAACTGAAGCCAGAATCAAAGCTTCCTAACAGAGAGACCCTGTTAGGGTGTTTCTCTGTTCCAGTTGTGCATCTTTTCTGGTTCAAGAATCTTTTTGGTTTTCACTTAATGGAAGAAAACTGACTCCATCCCCCTTTAACAGTCTAAGAACTTTAACAAACTGTGGAGTTAGACAGTTTAGATGTTTAATTTGGTAAAGTGAGAAATACAACTGAACATCATCTGCATAGAAATGACAGGATAATAAACCATAGTTCTCCATTATTAATGATCAAATCTACACAGTTCTAGTTTTATGGAGATTATATTATTAGTAAAGAAACCTTTGATCTGTTGACTTCTTGTTATTTTTTAATTTTCTAGAGTTCTGCATAAAATCTGCAGCGGCCTCTTCTGCCTCACGACGTTTAGAGGGACGGGATCGTCTCGTTCGGTTTCAGATCCTGGAGTATTTCTGCAGCTGATGGTGCAGCTGATGGTGCAGCTGATGGAGCAGAGCTGATGGAGCAGAGCTGATGGAGCAGCTGATGGAGCAGCTGATGGAGCAGAGCTGATGGAGCAGCTGATGGAGCAGCTGATGGAGCAGCTGATGGAGCAGCTGATGGAGCAGAGCTGATGGTGCAGCTGATGGAGCAGAGCTGATGGAGCAGAGCTGATGGTGCAGCTGATGGAGCAGAGCTGATGGAGCAGCTGATGGAGCAGAGCTGATGGAGCAGAGCTGATGGTGCAGCTGATGGAGCAGAGCTGATGGAGCAGCTGATGGAGCAGCTGATGGAGCAGCTGATGGAGCAGAGCTGATGGAGCAGAGCTGATGGTGCAGCTGATGGAGCAGAGCTGATGGAGCAGCTGATGGAGCAGCTGATGGAGCAGAGCTGATGGAGCAGCTGATGGAGCAGCTGATGGAGCAGAGCTGATGGTGCAGCTGATGGAGCAGCTGATGGAGCAGCTGATGGAGCAGCTGATGGAGCAGCTGATGGAGCAGAGCTGATGGAGCAGCTGATGGAGCAGCTGATGGAGCAGCTGATGGAGCAGCTGATGGAGCAGAGCTGATGGAGCAGCTGATGGAGCAGCTGATGGAGCAGAGCTGATGGTGCAGCTGATGGAGCAGCTGATGGAGCAGCTGATGGAGCAGCTGATGGAGCAGCTGATGGAGCAGAGCTGATGGAGCAGCTGATGGAGCAGCTGATGGAGCAGCTGATGGAGCAGCTGATGGAGCAGAGCTGATGGTGCAGCTGATGGAGCAGAGCTGATGGTGCAGCTGATGGAGCAGAGCTGATGGAGCAGCTGATGGAGCAGCTGATGGAGCAGCTGATGGAGCAGCTGATGGAGCAGAGCTGATGGAGCAGAGCTGATGGTGCAGCTGATGGAGCAGAGCTGATGGAGCAGCTGATGGAGCAGCTGATGGAGCAGAGCTGATGGTGCAGCTGATGGAGCAGCTGATGGAGCAGCTGATGGAGCAGCTGATGGAGCAGCTGATGGAGCAGAGCTGATGGAGCAGCTGATGGAGCAGCTGATGGAGCAGAGCTGATGGAGCAGCTGATGGAGCAGCTGATGGAGCAGCTGATGGAGCAGCTGATGGAGAGGGGCTGATGGAGCAGAGCTGATGGTGCAGCTGATGGAGCAGCTGATGGAGCAGCTGATGGAGCAGAGCTGATGGAGCAGCTGATGGAGCAGAGCTGATGGAGCAGCTGATGGAGCAGCTGATGGAGCAGAGCTGATGGAGCAGCTGATGGAGCAGAGCTGATTTCCCCAGAAATGCCCCACTCCTGCGGTGGACTCGGCTGTCTCTGGGGCAAAAGGAGCTTCAGGTCCGGCTGCTGATCATCATCCTCTCTGCTGAGCGCCTCCCGTCTGAATCCTCCAGCAGGGCGACTGATTGTGTTTTAAGGAAGATAAACCTGTTGGACTCATTTATCACTCAGCAGCTGTGAGAACGATGGATCATTAATGAAGAACCAGTTAATGTCGCTTTAGGAAGCTGAAGATAAAATTATTGTTAATATTTTATCTATTCAAGGTTTTTCACAAGACAATCATTTTTATAATCTACAGCAATGGTTCAATCAGATCTGTGGGGTTTTTTAATTTAAAACTCAAAATGTTTCCTCTGATTTCTAATCCTACTGTGGTCCAACAGCGACCTCTGGTGGTGAGATGGATGTTAGCAAACCCTGTGAGCCTTCAGGACAGTTTCATGATTTATACTCTGCAGATTGATTTTTGTGCTGAATGTTCATATTGTTTTGATATTATTATGCAAAGTGTTGAGATAAATATTAGCTTCAGAGGTTTTTAATAGATTTTTAAAATAAAATTGCAGATTGTCATCATTAAAGTGAACGGTGTTGCTCCAATGTCACTGATGAGATTGAAATATGATAATATTATATAATCTTTCCCAGGTTTTGGTACCACAGAAGCCTTTTTTCAGGTAATGTATGCTGCATTATACAAATATAATAAGACTAACTTGGAATATTCAATAAGTTCACTCATCATTATATAACCAATTTGATCTTTTCACAGTTGACATTTTTACTTTTCTCACAGCAGATCTTAACTATTGAAAGATACATATGAATGACATTATCTTAAATTATTTCTTCGTTTTCTACTCGACATTCCCTCTATTGTTCACTAATATTATTTATATATGGAAAATGTCAGCACAAACATTGTTGCTTCTTCTTTAGTACTTGCTGCTGCTGTTCCATCAGTAAATAAAACAGGTTTTAGTTTTAGTTACTCAACTAAAACTAAAACCAGACTCTCTTCTTACACCATTCATGGGTTGACCATCTTCCAGACTTTCCCTCCGCCTGGCGTTCCTCCCTCTGCTTCCTGATTGAAGCTGGGCGGAGCCAACAGCTGCTGAAGGTGAAAGCTGATTGGCTGCAGCCTCTCTGCTCTGACTTGTGATCTGCAGATCAGAGCTCAACCCAGTTTCTGTTATCTGGAAGTGAAACTCACACAGTCTCTGTGACTGAGAGCAGAAATGGAGCAGGATCAGCTGGACAGAGAAACCTTCTCCTGTTCGATCTGTTTGGATCTGCTGAAGGATCCGGTGACCATTCCCTGTGGACACAGCTACTGTATGAACTGTATCAAAATTCACTGGGATGCAGAGGATCAGAAGGGAATCCACAGCTGCCCTCAGTGCAGGGAGACGTTCACACCCAGACCTGTGCTAAAGAAAAACACCATGCTAGCAGCTTTAGTGGAGCAGATGAAGAAGACTGGACTCCCAGCTGCTCCTGCTGATCACCGCTATGCTGGACCTGAAGACGTGGCCTGTGAAATCTGCACTGGCAGGAAACTGAAAGCCTTCAAGTCCTGCCTGGTCTGTTTGGTTTCCTACTGTGAGAATCATCTCCAGCCTCACCTTGATGTCCCTGGACTGAAGAAACACAAGCTGGTGGAGCCGTCCAGGAACCTGCAGGAGAACATCTGCTCTCAGCATGATGAGGTGATGAAAATGTTCTGCCGCACTGATCAGACATGCATCTGTTATCTCTGCTCTGTGGAGGAACATAAAGGCCATGACACAGTGTCAGCTGCAGCAGAAAGGACTGAGAGGCAGAGAGAGCTGGAGGAGAGACGAGGAAACATCCAGCAGAGAATCCAGGACAGAGAGAAAGATGTGAAGCTGCTTCAGCAGGAGGTGGAGGCCATCAATCACTCTGCTGATAAAACAGTGGAGGACAGTGAGGAGATCTTCACTGAGCTGATCCGTCTCCTCCAGAAAAGAAGCTCTGATGTGAAGCAGCAGATCAGATCCCAGCAGGAAACTGAAGTGAGTCGAGTCAAAGATGTTCAGGAGAAGCTGGAGCAGGAGATCACTGAGCTGAAGAGGAAAGACGCTGAGCTGGAGCAGCTCTCACACACAGAGGATCACAACCAGTTTCTCCTCAACTACCCCTCACTGCCACCCAGGGAGCCTAAAGGCTCATCCAGCATAAAGATCCGTCCTCTGAGACCCTTTGAGGACGTGACAGCAGCTGTGTCAGAGCTCAGAGACTTGATGCTGGACGTCCTGAGAGACTCATGGACAAACATCTCACTGATGGCCAGTGAGGTGGATGTTCCACTGTCAGAACCAAACCTAGAACCAAGGAGCAGAGCTGGATTCTTAAAATATTCATGTGAAATCACCCTTAATCCAAATACGGCAAACACAAAGCTGGTGCTATCAGAGGGGAACAGGAAGGTGAGATGGATGAACCATCTGCAGTCTTATCCTAATCATCCAGACAGATTCATTAACTGGCCTCAGGTTCTGAGTAGAGAGAGTCTGACTGGACGATGTTACTGGGAGGTGGAGCGGAGCGGGAGAGTTCGCTTAGCAGCTGCATACAACAACATCAGCAGAGCAGGAGGTGGAAACGAATGTGGATTTGGAGGTAATGACAAATCTTGGGCATTAATTTGTTCACAAACTAGATTACAATTTGGTCACAACAACATCTGGACCTCCATCTCAGCTCCGGTTCCCTCCAGACTCGGAGTGTACCTGGACCACAGAGCAGGTCTTCTGTCCTTCTACAGCGTCTCTGACTCCATGACTCTGATCCACAGAGTCCAGACCACATTCACTCAGCCGCTGCTGGCTGGAGTTGCGGTTGGTTCTGAATCATCTGCAGAGTTCAGTAAACCCAACTAGGTTTTCTCTCTGATTGTTGATCAGGGTTCATGGTTCTGAAGTCTCTGCTCTGTTGTTCTTTGTCTTTATTTTTCTGGTTTAAGAGTCGTTCTCTGTCCTCCAGGAGCCATAAGTTTTATCACTGCTGATGTTTTCTTTCATTATTAAATGTCAGAAATATTTCTTCATGAGAATCTAAACTTCTCTGGGCTCCAACGGTGTAGTTTTAATATTTGTTCTGATGTATTAAATGTTCTGGTTTCTCTGACTTGCAGAATGAATGTTGATCTTAAATCAGTTGAGACTGAACTGAACTTCCTTCTGTTTACTGAATCTAACATCAACCTAACTGATTGTTTTCTATGATTTAGATCACAAAAATAATGTCTAGACTTCTGTTTCTTTTGGCTTTCTTCAATAAAACAACTTCATTACAGAGAAATTTTGAATTTATTGTCATTTTGTAAAAATTTGTGCGTTTTTTTGTATGAAGAGCAGAAATATTCCTACCAGAGTGGCTCATGATGCTGGAGAAGAAAAGCTACTCACTGAGCCGAACATCCTGGATCTTCAAGTCATCCATAAAGTGCAACTTGCACTTGCAAACCTTCTCCAGCTGGGGGCAGCAGAGACTTCTTGAGTGTAGAACAAGAAGCTGCAGCTTCGTGATGAAGATTTGGGTCCAACAATAGGATTCAGTAAAGAGCCGAGAGATTCCAGGGAGAAGAACGTTCTGTTGATCTCAGGAAAGTTCTGGTTCTGTTGCAGGCGGTTTGGTTTAATTGGCCATCAAAGAACAAAACAGATAAATATTTCTGTGAATATTTGCTCAGATTATTGAACCTCAGTGGGAGAAACAGGCGTCTGGATCAGCAGAGAAAATGACCACAAGCTTTCAGGAGAGATTTACTGCCGGCTCTCAGACCAACATTAACTTTACTTTTCTACTCTGAAGTAAAAGTGTAAAGTTTAGTTTTTATAAGTATAATTTTAAAGCTTTGACATTTCCTGGCCCACCTGTAGCTGTGGAACCGAACCTTTCAGAGATGAAACTCAGTCAGTCACGTTATGGTTGGGTTTGAGCTCACCGTGTGCTAACAGCAGAAAAACAACGTATTATTACAAGAAAACCATTTATTCGCCATCATCGGTGGCTATGCTAACTAGCCTTAGCATTCACATGGAGGATGATTGACAGCGCTAAGACCCGCCTCCTGGCTCTGATTGGTTGTTTCTAGTTAGCACTAGGAGAAGGAAGATCTGCTGAATTAGTTTGACAGATTATCTGCCTCTTAAACTGTCATGACAGTGACAATTTAAAAAATGCATTAAAAAGGTTTTATACCAGCTACACACTGCAGCTGTAGGCATGGTTCCCTTACATTTTAATCAGTTATGATTTAAGCATAGTTAGAAGTTTCTTATAAACATCTTAATAAAGACATGAGGTGTTATTTAAATGTTCTCCATCATTATTTATGTGTAAAACTACAGAACTTGCTTCAGACAGAGGACAGAGTCCCACCAGGACGTCCCTCTGGGTCCATGTTGGTCGATACCAGCAGAGACCAGGAGGACAAACTGAAGCTGAAGGAGAGCTGGGAATAAAAGCTGATGTGAGGCGATGCAGCGGCTGCCAGACCCTCGCTGAGCCTGAGTCCTCAGCGGCAGGCGGCCAGCATGGGGGCCTCATGCTGTGACCCCTGCTGCCTCCTCCTGGGCTCTCAGTGGCCTCTTCTGTGTTTCGGGGTTCAGGGACAATCAGGCCACTGTGGAGATGGAAGTGGGAGTTTGGTTCTGATGTGGGGACTGGAGTTTGGACTGGAATAAGTGGAGGTATTGGTTCTCACCTGACGGCTTGTCTTCCTTCTTCCCAGCGTTTGTTCTGCAGAAACAAACATGTTGATGAAATTCATTCAGATGAACGAACAACAGCATGAAGCCTGGTGTGAAAACCAAACTGCAGAATCTGCTACAGTAGAAGTGAGTGTGTTGATTGGTATTCAGATGAAATGACCAGGATGTAAACAGCTCTCAGCCTGGAGGGGCTGAGAACGATGCTGCTGTTCACACAGCATTATGCAACATCCTGGATCAGTCCAAGCATTCACTCTGGGTCCAGCAGCTGCTTTATTTCACCGCTTTCTGCAGCAAACAGCCACGTTTAAAGGCACACGAATCAGGATCCCCAGCAGAAACGCAGCAGATGAACCTTCTGGACGTGACGGGTCCTCAGACGTCTTCTACACTTTAAACTGGCCTGAAAACCTTCCTGTTGGATAAAGCTTGTAGTTATTCTGGCTCAGGTTATCCTGATCTGTTTATGACTCTAAGTATGAACTCAGGCTGCTGGAAGACAAACTGAAGACTTCTCACCCTTTCTCTGATTTGAATTATCCATGGTTATTCCTGCCATCAACTTTATGGTTTCTGTTTTTTCTTCTGTGAAGTTTCACAACTTTGTCAATGTTCCTCTAATGTCGAAGAAACACACAATGTTTCCATGAAATAAGAAACACAATTAAAATCACGTGAATAAATTTGTTCACATGATAAGTTATTAAAAAACAACATGGCGCTCCATCTTCCTGCTCCACTTCCTGTCGTCTTCTTCTTCATGGTTTGTGCCAGTAGTAACATCCTGTTGATCATGTGACTCATGAGATGCAAAAGAAGTGTTTCCACTGGAGTTTGGTGAAATAAATCAAATTTGAT
Organism: Poecilia mexicana; assembly: GCF_051168715.1. Classification (NCBI taxonomy): domain Eukaryota; kingdom Metazoa; phylum Chordata; class Actinopteri; order Cyprinodontiformes; family Poeciliidae; genus Poecilia; species Poecilia mexicana. The sequence continues at coordinate 21,465,553 of NW_028263384.1, read as the reverse complement.
AAAACCAAAAAAACAAACATTTGAATTAAACTATTAAATTTTTTGGCCATATTTAAATCAGAGTGAATTTTATTTATTTATCAATAATAATACTGATAATGTGGTTCAGATTCGTTCCTCTTCACTGGAGACTGTTGATCATTTGAAGCCTCAGTCGGCTGTAAGGCCTTTAGTTTGTAATCTAGTTGTAAACCTGACCAGGTGAGGAGGGTCAGGAAACCGTCCTGGGCTCAGAGCTGGACTCAACAAACCAAAGGAAATCTACAGAAACGATCAGGAAGGTTTTAGTCCGATGTCAGAAACCGATAACGACACGAAAAGAATCGAGTTATTGACCACAAACATCTCAGTTAATGGTGATTATTTAATGTCGTCTATGAAAATCCAGAATTTGGTTAAAAACGGTCCAACATCACAAAACTAAACATCAGGAAACTAAAACAATAAAAACTCAACAAACTTCACTTCATCAGGTTATTACTGCAGATTCAAACTGAATCTGTTTTAACTAACACAGTTTACAAAGTACGGTTATTTTTAAGGTATTAGATCTAACAATTAATCCTTAAAAAATATACAGAATTACCAAAGATTCTCGATCAAATGTAAATTAAATTGGTTTTCGTCTAACCTTCAGAGCAGTTTGAGAAATTTGACACAAATCCTTAGAAATGAGCTGCCCAGACTCCCCAAAAGGTTAAAAACACAACTTTCCTCCTCTGATTCAGATTTAATTCACACTATCATCAATAAAAAAAACAAATTTCTCTAATTTGTTTTACTCAGCCCTCAAAAAACTTGACGAAGAAGGAGCAGACGGAGTGCCAGCCGTCGCTGCAGTACGTCTGCACCGGCTCCATGTCGTTCACCATTCCTTCGTCGTCAAACTCAGTCCTCTCCTCCCGTTTCTTTTTCTCCTCCTCATCCTCCTTCACCTTCTTCTTTCTCTTCTCCACCTTGCCTCCATCGGCGCTCTTCGCTCCGGCCTCTCCTTTCTTCTTCCCTCCCTCCTTGGCGCCGTTCTTGTCCTCCTCCCCGCTGCGCTGAGCCAGCTTCATGTGGGCCTCGCCAGGCGCCTTTTTGCAGGTTTTGGCCTTTAACACTTTCTCTCCTTCGCAGGCGTTCTCCCGTTTCTTCAGCTTTCCCACCAGCTGCTTCCAGTACTGGCTGGACTTCACGCTGTAGGCCTGGCAGAGGTCGGGTTTCCCAGCATAACGACACCAGTACCTGGAAACAACAACAACCAGATGATTGGGTTCCAGGACACTGAAGGCAGGAAAGGCACTGAGCTACTGGATGCAAGTTTAAACCAAATAATGGAAACTTTTTAAGACCATTTCCAAACCATTTGTTACTGATACACCCTGAACCAGTCCTGCTTCAGCTGACTTTTGTCAAGGCAAGCCGCCTTCTCGGGTCAAAAACGCGGTGCAGGATATATGGATCCCTCCTGTGGTTCCTCACTGCCATCATCACTGCATGAAGCTCAAAGCTGTGCAGGATATCGATGACTGTCAGCTTTTCATCATGTTTCTACGTCTCGCCTCACCTCTCTGCGTCTCCTGCGGTTTCTGTGGAGCAGTTCACCAGCAGGCTCACCAGACCTTCACCAGATGTTTGCCAGGTGCAGCGATGGCCCCGCTTGGTGCTGAGCTCCCCGGAGCTGAGCACCGAGCGGTTCCTGGACCGCCGGGCCGGTGGCGGCGACGGCTGGGGCTGGCGAGGTTTGTCCCGTTTGTCCTGACCAGGCGTCCGCTTGGCCTCGGCGAGGAAGACGAGGCAGAGGAGGAAGACACAGCAGCACAGAGCAGCACGCATGGTGGCTGAGGAGGGGCAGGAGACACCTGTTAATGTGTGAAACTTTAAAAGGCCTGAAGCAGCAAAAGTCCAAAGGAGAACTTTACAGATCTGGAAGTTAAACAACAGAGAAGCACTTATCCATTCTACATGTAAAACCAGCATTGGTACAAGTACAAATCAAAGTCCACCCAGGATGAAAACCCCACAAGGACTTAAGAACCGACCGAAACATGGAAGGTCTCGCAGGATCTTGTCAAGAGCCTCAGGCATGATTAAAAACCCAACGGCGTTTTATGACATGTGACAAAGACTGGAAAGTCTCTACGGAGTTTTAATGGTGTAAACTGATCTGGTGTCAGGCTAATATGGTTTACATTCATGGTGGCAGCATAATGGGGAACATACCCATGATGTGGATCAGTTAAAGGAGCACAACTGGTGTGGCCCCATGTCTTAGTTAGCTCAGGTGTGTTAGCTGCAGCCTGGTGTGACTTTGGGTTTACATGGTGATGACTGTAAGAACAACTGAGTATTCAGAGTGAAGCTAAATGATTCATGCACCATTCAGGCGATCAAAGGGGAATTTTAGTCTCTGTGATCTGAATGTCAATTATTTTACACCATAAACTAAACAAACTGTGGCCCAATGACAGACTGAGCTAACTGTGTTTTCATGCTGGATGCAGACCATGAAAGATTCTCCACAACCTTCAGCACCGCTTAGAATAGGCTGGACTGTAACATGTAGGATTACCTGGTTAAAGGCAGTGAGGAGTCTCTGCCAACCGGGTGAAACCCAACACATGTAGCAATGGCAGCAACAAAGATGGAACATTTTTTGTGCACACATGGCTAACCAGTGTGTGTGTCTACATGTACAAGCTCCAAACGCCTCATGCACTCGTCTTCCAGTTCCCAGGCTTGAAGGAGGGTTAGTGATAGTCGCCTCATCTTGCAGGTGAAATGGAGGGAGAAACGTTGCCCCCCATGTGTCGAGCCCTTCAGTCCAAACAGACAAAGGAACCTCCCTACCCATCATCCTGTGTCCTTTCTGAAAGAGGAGCACCACTCACATTACCTCAGACAAGGCCCCTAAACCACAAGACACCGAGAAACTTTCCCTCCTCTGTTTGAGGTAAAGACTGAGGGAAGGCGTCCATTTTCCATTTCTACTGCCACATGTCTATTCCTATTGGTCACATGGGGAGCAACAATGGGGATGATGTAACATCTCATCATGGTGTCACCGTGATTCGATGGGTTCCTGGTGTAGGACTGAGTGATCAGGTTCTAATGACGGCCGATTCCTCCATGGTCGACCCAGAACCCCAAACTCTCCCAGCAGGATAACGAACCAGAGATACATGTAACCCACGACAACCAGGCCCCAAACTCTAAATCAGGAATAAACACACTGCAATATTCATGCAGTGAGCAACCAAATAAATGATGCATTCATTCCACTCAGAGAAATATTTACAGAAAATAATGAAACAACCAGAATACTGAATATTACAGTTTAGTGTTCACTGGATGCAAAAGTTACTGGAAGCATAGTTAACAGTTTATCTTCAAAATTCAGAGAAAATCCAGAATTATCAGCTTCATCCAGTTCAGTTCAGTCAGACTGAGCTGCTTCAGGAAGTTAAAGTGCAACAAAAGAGTCAGAACCGGACCGGACCGGACCGCTCCTCCCTCCACTAAGATCAAATTCATTCTGGAAAACGGCTGAATCAAAACCAAATGCATCTTTTTAAAATCAAAACCATTTCTGGAGTTTCTCAGAGCTTCTCTGCCGTGAAGAATGAAGGTTTGAGCAGAGAAAGTCACCAGATGTCAAACAAAGACAAGCAGCAGCACAGGAACAATCCTCGTTAATAAGTCTTAACTCTCCGTCTGCAGGTTCGGCCCAGAAAGCAGATTCAGTCGCTGCCGTTTCTTACCCTTGGATGCTGCTGAGAGGTCGGAGTCGCTGTGAGACCGTGGGGCCGCAGAGAGTCGGATAAAAGAGGGCAGGAGACGAGGATAAAGGAGGAGAGGGAGAAAGAGGGGCCCGGGGGCTGTTCGAAGAACTGCCCTCCCACATTTACCCCCCAGACTCACCCCCTCAGAAAGCATCTGTGAGAAAACAACAACAGCGTCTGCAGGGTTTCTCTTTATTCACCACTCAGACAATAATTTAAACTTTCAGTTGTTTTGTCTCCTCTGAGTCCTGCCAGTGTTTCCTCAGCGGAGCTGCGTGTTGGAATCCACCGGGTCCGGATCCAGACCGGATCCAGACCGGGTCCGGATCCAGACCGGATCCAGACCGGGTCCGGTCATGGAGCCGTTAGCAGGTTCTCCAGTAAATCTAAGTTTCTCTACGACTCTGTGACAGAGAATCAACACGATGCGTGGGAACCAATTTGATCCACAATCAATTTCTGATGCACATTGATTATTATTATTATTATTATTATTATTATTATTATTATTATTATTATTATTATTATTATTATTATTATTATTATTATTATGTCGTCTGCTTCAGATCCTCATGATCGACTCCAGTCTGTAAGGCAGAGAGACAAATGGAAACATTAAAGTGTCTTTTGTCCTGGATCCTCCAGTTTTCATTTTTCCTCTCTGGATTATTCTATTAATCTCCTCTGGGTTTAACAGATAATCTGTTAGTTTGATGATAATCTGGTTATTCAAACTTGGCTCATCTCCTCAGCCTCTGATTCTGATTCAACATGGAACCAAGAACACTTTCCTCCATCCAGGATCAGTTCACCTGCTGCTGTCCATTAACCATGAAATCATGAAAATTGGAATTATGAAAATAAATTTGCTTGATGGAAACAGGATCATTTTGAAAAAACTCACATTTTCCAATAAAAAGTTTTTGCTACAGGATGAGATTCAGTTCCAGCTGTATCAATACTAATATATTTTGCAAAACTGCAATGAAAACATTATTTTTGCATCATGAGTCATGTGATCAACAGCTGGATGTTACTACTGGAGGAAAAGACGAAGAAGTCGACAGGAAGTGGCAGGAGGAGGAGGATGATGATGATGTGGTGTGATTTTAATGATTGATCACATTACAAACTTATTCACATGATTTTAATCGTGTTCCTTATTTGATGGAAACAAGAAATGCTAAATTGTTTGTATTTTTACATTCATGGGATATAGACAGAGTTTTGCACATCTGTAATGTAAACGCAGCTGCTGACCCTCTGTGGTTTCCAGGGTAACGGATCAGAGTGTCACCAGGTTGATCTGAACTCAGATAAAACGATGTTAATTTGTCCATTAATTCATAACGATTCTTGTCATAATAACCTGGTTCATGTATTTATTAACGTTGTGATGAACTGAACTGGGCCGTTTTCAGCTTCCTGGCTCCTCCAGGACAGAAGCTCGTTGTGTCTCTGGTTGATCCTCGGCTCTCTGAGGAGCCGGTGGGGAGGATCTTCTCCCGGCTGCAGGACAAAGACTCCTGCAGGAATCTGGGTCACGGCTTAACCCCCCACTGACACCAGGTGGTCGGCGGCCAGCTCCTTCTCATTCAGCTCAGGCCTCCATGCAGATCCCAACTCCTTCCTCCAGAGACCGCTGCCAAGTATCTGCCTGGGGAGGGAGGATGAACTGAGGCAGAGAAAACGCGCCGTTCCGCCCAGTCTGGATCGATCAGCAACAAATATGTCGCCTTGTTTTTCACCCAGAGTCCTGAAGCTGGGCAGCATCATTTATTAAAGTTTGGTCAAAAGGACATCAGAGGAGGCCGGCTTTTAACGGATGAATGGACGGATTATTTCAGTCCCTTTCAGTCGGATACATCTCTCTTTCCTTGGTTTTAAAGCAGGAAAACTTCTCTGCTCTTACTTTACCTCAGAGAGACTTTAACTGAACCTTATCAGAAACACAATATTCAGGTAAATTAAAGAAAGTCCTTAATTTGAAGCCAATCAGAAACATGAAACTGATCCAGTTTAGCTCCAACAGTTTCATCCTGTTAGCTGCTGGAAACCAGAGTAAATCCCAGCATCCTCCATAGCAACTCAGTTCTGGCAGAATATTCCAGTCGATCTGAACCTGATCTTGTATTATTTTACCAAAAGCATCACTCCTGCATTTGATGGGGTTTAATTATTTATTTAATCACAGTTTAATTATGCAGATAACCTTTATAAACCTTTACAAACTTTTATTTGCTTTGTAGAAACTTGATTAAATATCGACGGCTGCTCTGTGTCATCAACTGTCATCAAATAACCTTCAAATATTTTTTCCCAACTTTTAGAAAACTAGAAGGTTGTAAAGTTTAAAATTATAGATGCTGCTTGTTTTCTAAAGTGGAGACCTTTGCAGAAGGTCAAATATGTGGAAGGAAAGAAAATGAAATGAAAGACACAGCTGAAATTGTTTTCTGTCTCTGAAGGTCCAGAAAAGTTTGAAGGTTTTTTATTAGAACAGTAAAAATGAACTTTTAGAACAAGGTTTGGACAGATATGTTTAATATTTCCATCTGTCCAGGTCTGTCGCTGCACCGTTTGATGAATAAAATAAAATAATCATCTGCAGACAGACTCTATGTTTTCAACATAGCAGAACACTTTGCTGAATTTATTGCTCATGTGTGTCTGTGTTGCTGTGGTGAGGAACTCTGATGCTGCAGAAGCATTTTGATGGCTGACTGATGAACGGTTCTGATTCTTTTGGATAAATCGATCACAAAACGGAGAACAGTGATGAAGACGCCTTAAAGTCTGACTGCCTGATTCTTAAAGAGAACTGAAGTGTTTCTATGGTCTGTTGATGTGACTGACAGGGGTGTACTTACTTTATACAATGATGGTTTGGTGGGTTAAAATAGAGGAAAAGAAACGGTAGATGTTGTTGTTGTTGTGCTCTGACGCCCCCTGCTGGTTGCTTTAAGAATATGAGCTAAATTGAAAATAAGTAACTTATTTATTGATCATTTAATGGTTAAAAAGCCATTAAAACATCATAAAATTAAAACTGAGATTAGTTTTGTCCTCCAAACATGTTGGGTAAAATAAATAATGCTTCTAAAAATGACCAGCAGAAAGTCAAAGTCAGCTGCATCAGGACACGGTCTTTACTGCGATTACTTCTCCTGAGCAAGCATGTGGTGCCAGTGGGGAGGAACAACTGCTTTTTAACAGGAGGAAACACACAACAGAACCAGAACCAGAAAGTCCAGGAATATCATGTATAAATATATGCAGAGACTCTGATTCATCTGATCCCATAATGAAGCTGTTACACAGTCAGACATTTATTTACTTTTATTTGATTTGGTGGATTTACCCAGAAGGAACCCAGCAGATTTAAAACCAGCTCAGTGATTTCTTGGTGTTTGTAGATCAGGTGTTGCTGCTGGCTGCCGATGAAGCTCTGAGGTGACTTTCCTGCCTCCTCATCAGGATGAAGAGTGTTTGGATGGGTGATGGTCCAAGTCCTTGACGGCAAACAGAAGAGTCCACTTTCTGCCTCTGAACATCGGCGGAGTGGCGGCTGCAATCAGCGCCGCTGCTCTGCTCTGATTGCTGCGGTGATTAACGGTGGGAGCCGTGACCTCCGCCGGTCTGAGGGCCGTTTGGGGTCAACACCCGGGATGACGAGCCGCCTGTCGTTGAATCTCCTCGAGCTGCAGCTCATCACTCTCAGCTGCTAATGATGTAACCAGGCTACATGCTAACAGCTCCTCTTCAATCGCTCTGATGGCTTTATGTTGGGTAACAAAAATCCCAAACATAATCTTTATATTCAGACATTATTTATCTTCTGATCATCATCAATGCAGAGATAAATATTGATATCAATTATAACAGATTAAGAAATGCTTATAGCACAGAGAATCAAGAACTTTATGCCAAATTAATGTCTAAATATGTTTACAACATGAAAAAATATGATTTGCACAATAATTCATTAAACATAAATTGAGGCGAGAAGCTTGTTAGCCTGTTTAAAAACACATTTTTAATAAAAACTTTAAAAATTAATTCTGGAATTAATTAATTTCTGTCATTTCTCTGATAAGTTGTATTTCCTTTCTTTAATTATCCTGATATTAACACTTTTCACAATAATTAGCTGCCGTTTCATGTTATATCACAAAGTACCAAATGAAAAAAAATCTTTAAAATATTTTCAATGTTTTAAAAAAAATACCAAAATATTTTCATGTAGTAAAATCTGTATCATTTTAAAATTGACTTTCTAAGTTTCAAGTTTTTTTCATGTTTTCACGATTTTATTTTAAACATTTTTAGTTTAGTTAGTTTTATTTTGCTGCCCTTTTTATGAGGATGAAGAAAATCTGCATCTCATCAGGATCATCCTGGACAAATAAAGTGTTTATTGTTACGATTAAACTATGAATGACTGAAAATCTTAAAATATATCAACATACCAAATGAAGTCCAACTCAAAATGCAGAAACTGGTTTATCTTTTTGTTTTAGCCAAAATCTCAACGAGTCTACAGGGAAACGGTTTGAAGTTTTAATAAATTGCATAAATTCTGCACCATATAACCTTTATGCAGTTTTGATTTGTTGTTTAATAGCAATGATTCCTGGTTGGGCTGCAGAAATGTTCCTGCAGCTTTCTGAGACTAAAAATCATCAAGAAACAAAATAATATGAAGAAAACGGCTGAATGTAATGAAAGTGCTCCGGTGACTTTGTTCAGGAGTCTTTACTGAAAATGTTTCTTTTCTCTCTAATACCAGGAAGTCAGTTAACACCAAAGAGCAAAAGATGATAGAGAATCAAAATTTTACAGCAACAAAACCAAAACAAAGAAGGAATGAAGTGAATCTGCAGCGAATCGGATCAGAAGTTTCCTCAGGCTGCATCACCTTTCATGTCAAACGTGTCAAAGAAAAATCTCATTACGTCGTAAATATTCCAGCAGGAGCGACGCGCAGAGAGCAGGAGGGTTTGATGGCTGGAGTCACTGACAGACGTTCAGTCAGAGATCAGAGGAAACGTGAGACGAAGTGGAGCTGCTCGCCTCACATAAAGTCAGAGGAAAAATAAAAATGAGTTTTCCTTTAAACATCCCGACCTGAACAGGCTGGATTCATCCCAAAATACAATCCAGCAGAGTTTATTATTCAGGGATTATCAGGACATTCCGGTCTGAATCAGATGTGGCTGCAGCGAAGCCTCAGCCTGCTGTAAAGCCCAGCTGGAGGTCACGGTGCGGCTGGAGGTCACGGTGCGGCGCCCTGAGAGCTCCGCTCCGTTTCAACTCAACGCCGACTGAAGATGAAAGAACAACCAGAGGCTCGCTGTAAAAACAGACAGCAAAACCACTTCACCACTTTTACCTCCATTCATTTCTAAAACGTTGCATCCTGGGCTCCCAGCTGATCATGTTCAAATTAACTATTTACTAGTTTTATATTCCCTTTATGTAAATAAATTCCGTGTTATATCTTCCTAGCTCAATTTAAAGGTAAAAACAAAATAAAAAATAAGTAAATAGTCTTGCAGTTCAATTACTAGTCTGACTTAAAAACATAAAAATAAGTCAGTTAAATGGTGATTACACTCAGCTGTGATGTAGAACAGAGAGTAAGAAAAAAACACAAAAATATAAAAGCAAAGCTTGATTGACCGACACGCAGATAAAAATGAAGGTAGACTAGAGTTAATGTTAAGGTCAAACTGAGTGAAAGGCTGATTTATGATCTTTCATTAAGTTGTTACGCTAGTTGTGTTTATCAAATGTAAAATGAATGAAGTGATCTTAAATCCCAGGTTCTCCTCTAATTTAATGCACAGTAGAAATCAGTGCATTGTTTCTCACCAATGCTGAGGAAAAGCTGCTCTAGAAATCTGATAATCTTCTGTAATATTTTTACTCAGAACTCATTCTGTGCTCCATCAGTTCAGCCTTCCTTTATTGTAACACTGAATTCAAACATTTTCCAGCAGCTTAACATTGAAAAGGTTCCAAGAAAAATGTCAGTGAAATGATGCTGAAGGTGAACGATGATGATCTGATCGATCCGGCCGAGTTCAGCTGCTGCTGGTCCTCAAACCGACACGTTTCTACAAGCATCTCCTGTGGATGTGGAGGATGTTTCACGTCTGAAATCATGAAGGTAAAACACAATGAGACGAACGAGTCCGAAGAGAGAAACAACTTTTTACCAACACCAGAGAGGAAATACATGTTTACATTTAACAAAGGAGCCGATTGAGCTCCTTTGAATGAATAACATTAAATATAATCCTGCTGATAAAAGCTCCAGGCTGCTGACAGCAATGCTCTGCTTTGTCCTGCATTGAACAAAAACCAAATACATTTTAATCCTGAATAAAAACGGTTTGGGTTTTTTTCACAACATTTCAGTTCATCTCATGAAGTCAGAGCATTTATTGATGACCAGCAGGACTGGGTCATAAATCGATTTTATTGATTAATCACATTTCTGGTTTCTGCTCTCTCGGGTTTCCACAGCTCAGAGATGTCGGCTCACCTGGGGCGGCCATTTTGCTTGACAAACATGTTTTACAGCTATAAGAATTCAGTCATAAGACAACAGAGTCTGAAAAAATGTGAGGATAAAATAGTAATTATATGAGAACTGCAACAAAAAACTTAAAACCGGGGAATGTTGAGCACCTGGTGAAGTGACTGGTATAAGTTTTACATATAATATTTAATAGACACATTTTTAACACATTAGAATTACATTATTATCAGGAGTTTTAAATGATCAGCCAAACAAACAACCAGTTGAATGGATTTGTTCACATCAGATTGTAACTATCAAAGCTTTTTCTCATAAAATAACTTTTTCTCTGGTAAAATTGTCTTTATTCTGCTAATTTTATGATTATATTCTCCTTATATCCCTAACACTCAGTCATGGACGGATGGCTGAAATCAAAGCCACAGTTTGAAAATATTTTGACATTTGCAATTTCTTCTTGAGAAAAGAAAGTAAGAAAATCGGATCTGGTGAAACAAATCAGTGTCAATGCTACCCTGGACTGATGAGTTCCGGCCGAGTTCTGCTCGGTCCTACCCGTCCTGCTGGACTTGTCCTGGTATGAACACCTCGTTGTCCAGTTCTGCTGCTGACGTCATGGGTGTGATCGTTGCCAGAGAAATCTCCGGGTTGTCCTCCAGCTGGACGGCGGCCGGAAGCAGCAGCAGCCTGTCGTGGCTCGGAGAACCGATGGAGATGTTGGACTCCTCGTCGAACCGGGCGCTCATGTCCTCCAGGCGGTCGTCCAGGGTCATGCTCAGGTTGCGGGGCCGCTGCTGCGGCTGCGCGGGAACCAGCGCCTCCTTGTGGAAGGTGGTGTCGTGGTGGTAGGAGACGAGCTCGTTGCTGAAGTTCACAGCTTCCACCGCGTTGTTGGAGCAGATGCGGTTGCAGCCCAGGATGGTGGCGAAGGCCCGGCGGAAGTCCGCGTTGAAGGCGTAGATGACCGGGTTGAGGGAGGAGTTGGCCCAGCCGAACCAGACGAACACGGTGAAGGTGGTGTCGCTGACACACGGCGGGTCGCAGAACGGGACGGTGCAGTTCAGGACGAAGAACGGCAACCAGCAGAACACGAACACCCCCATGATGATCGACAGCGTCTTCAGAACTTTGGTCTCCTTCTTGAACGAAGACTTGAGCGACGCCTCGTCGGCGGCCCGGTGCTGCTGCTGGTTCCGGGCCACACCGTGGCCCTGGTTCTGAGCCTGCTCCGCCGCCCGCTCCAAAGACGCGATTCTGCGGATTTGGGTCTGAGCGATCCGGTAGATCCGGGTGTAAGTGGCGATCATGATCAGAACCGGGATGTAGAAGCTGATGAGGGAGGAGGAGATGGCGTAGGTTTTGTTCAGGTTGGCCACGCAGCTCATGGAAGCGCTTCCGGTCAGGTTGGTGGAGTTTGTCCAGTTCCTGTCCAATATGGCCGCCACGTCCTCCATCACCGCGCCGTCCTCCTCCTGAGCCCTGTGCCAGTTCATCTGCACCGGAATGAGGGAGATGAGGATGGACAGCGTCCACGCCACCCCGATCATGACGAACGCCACTCGGTGCGTCATTTTCCGCTCGTACTTGAAGGGGCTGGCGATGGCCCAGTAGCGGTCCACGCTGATGATGCACAGGTTGAGGATGGAGGCCGTGGAGCACATGATGTCGAAGGTGATCCACACGTCGCAGAAGCCTCCGAACAGCCAGCTGTCGGTCACCTCGGTCACGGCCTCCCACGGCATCACCAGCACGGCCACGAACAGGTCGGACACGGCCAGCGAGATCACGAAGAAGTTGGTGACTTTGGACCGCAGGTGGCGGAACTTGATGACGGCGGCGCAGACCAGCGTGTTCCCGAGCAGCGTGGACACGATGAGCAGGAAGAGGATGCAGCCAATCAGGACGCGCAGTCCGTTCCCTCTGACGCCTTCCTCCTCTTCCTCCTCTTCCTCCTCTTCCTCACCACCCATCCCGTCCAGTTCGGAGAGAACTTGGGTGAAATTACTCGACACCGTGTAGTTTTCCATTTAATCACCAAAGAGAAGCAGATCTAAGAATTTAAACTCCTCTCTGAAACTCCATCCTCTGAAGTCTGACTGAAAAATAAAATCTGCAGATTTCCTCCGTTTGTCTCCCAGAATCAGAGACAATTCGGTCCAAAGAAGAAGAAAAAACCTCAGAGGACAGAAACAAGTGACAGCTGGTGAGTCCGGAGGTTCCGGTTCGAGGGGAGCCGGTTGGTTCGGTGTGTGGTCGCAGACTGAGCCACAGTGGACTCACCTCAGCGCTGCGCTCTGTCCGCTGCAGGTAACAGATTCCTGTCACCCAGCGGGTTCCCGCTGCTGCAGCAGCTGCTGCAGCTGCTGCAGCATCATCCGCCTCCCTGTTGCTGCTCTGACGGAGCAGCAGGAAACGGTTCAGACCGGGTTTTAATCAAAACTGTTCATTAGACTGAATTAAATTAAAACATCTGTATCTTTAAAATATGCAGATTCTTTTCAGCTGTTGCTTCAGGTTTGATTTTCAAATCACTTTTAGTAAAAGAAAATATTAAAATGAACCAAAAACAAATTTTAAAAAACAAGTCATTATTTCCTCTTAATATTTTTAATTGATTTCAATAAAATTTTATTCAATTTTTCTTTATTCTGTCACCGTTTTAATACATTTATCTGATTTTATCTTAATTTTTATTTTGTTCGTCCTGATTTTATTATTTAAATGTTTTTCATTTATTTCTGTATTTTATTCCTCATTCTTGCAATGGATCAGAATTTATTTTATTTTCTAATTATTCATATTTCTATGTTATGATCAGTCTTTGTTTCTGGAATCTGGTTTAAATTCTCCACAGATCGATCAAAGGCAGCTCATGAAAAATCATTTCCCAGTTTTTTCTCTTTTCGGTTTTTGATCAACTGGAAAATTAAATGCTTTGGGGTTTTTTTTTTCTCAGATTAATCCTTAATCTCGTTATTTTTGTTTGGTCTCTGGATTCGCTGCTCATGCAGGAGGAGCTGGAAGTGAAGATTTTTAACTCAGCCTCCCTGATTATCAGTAAAACCGTCTGTGCAGAAATAACAGATTAACTAAACTGATCCTCATCCTCCAGTCTCACCTCTATTAAATACACTGATTATTGATCTTTATATTTAATACATAGATTAGTAACAAGAAGCAGGTGACTCTTGACTCTACAGCGCCCTCTGCTGGCTGAATTCAGTTAAGTCCAGGAACGTTAAGAGGTTTTGCTTCTGGTTATAATCATGTTTACAAATTAATTTTATTCTGCATGGTTAATGTGTTTAATCTCTGGGGACAGAATCATTTTTCATAAATCAGTTGTTTATTATTTGAACAATAAGTTATTGAGTCAAAATATTAAATCACAGAAGAATTAATTCAATAAATTTCTCCAAATAAGTTTTATTTCTGAGGAATCTGAAAAGAGAGAAAGATTTCTACATTTCATAAATTAATAATAAAGTTAAAAATGAGTCAAGTTGGTGAATTTTATTTTTTGCTCTTCTTCAGCCAAATTCTGATAAATTTCTTTTAACTCCAAATAAAGTAAAAACTGAACTTAAACAGCAGAATTATTATCATAAAATTTGTTGCTTTTGTAAGCCGTGATGATAGATTCATCCACAAGGTGGCGCCACGTTCCTTCTGCCTTTCTACAGTTTTATTGGTTGTCCAGATCGTTTTCCTTCCCTTTTGGAAATAGATAATCATAAAATATAACTATTTTAAATACAACAATGTATTTATATAAATCTGTTGAACTGTAATGACTTTGAAACTTGTTTTCAAAATGTTTAGTGAGGTTTTGGTTTAGAAACATCTTAAACGTGTCTCAGTTGTAACTCATCATCAAATATTTTATTTTTATTTAAGTTCATAAGAATTGTTTATTTGTTATTTTTGCGTTGTTTTGTTATCAAAGTTACCATGGTAACCAGTTTGATTGTAAAAACTTTTACCAAAGTTTAGTTTTCTTTCTTGTTAGCATGTAAACTGTTTATATTCATATAATTCGACTTTACATAAAAAATTACTAGTTACTGTTACTGGTTTTGGAAATTATTCCAAATTGTAGGAGCAAATTTAAATGTGAACTTACCTTTGAACTTTCTTATAGTGTTATGCTATTTTCTGCTTGTTTTAGCAGCTTTTATTTATTTCTTGCGTGAAAGACAATAAGAAAAACAGTATTGATGCATTTTTTAGTAAGAATTCAGAGTTAAACAGCATCTCCATCTGAGCCGCTCTTTGCTTCAGGAGGAATGAAATGAACCAGTTCAGGAAATGGAGTGAAACGGTGAACAGTTCATCTCTGACTCGCCTGAACTTTGTTTCCTCTGCTGCTGCTTACAGCCTCTAATCTGCTACTGTTCTTTGTTTTTACGTTTGCTGTTTGAACACTGCCGTGTGTCGGAGCACACCTCGCTTCGAGGGGAAGGTAAAGTCATCTTTGACGCAAGCAGGTAGATTGAGCTGGACCGCCGCCCGTCTCCTCACCTGTAATTACACCTGGTGGCGGATCCGCCGGCAGTTCTGACGTTGAGGTGAAGAGTTGAAACCTTAATCACTGTTTTGGTTGAGCTGCTGGGCGGGAGCTGCACGGTGAGTCTGAGGAGGACGGCTTCTTGTCTGCAAACAGTTGTAAGTTGCAGCTCTTGTTGATGCATGCACTAATGCATTTGTGAAACCAGGCAAATGGCTGCGAGGTGATGGAGAAGTGTGTCTGGTGGTAAACAGCGCACTGCGGTTTGGAGGGAGCGGCTGAAAAGAGGCCGCAGTAAACCTGGTTCAGTCTGTCTAAACTCCACTGCTTTGTGAAATGGATCGCAGGATTTAACATGACGCCGTGACTCACAGGTCAACTGGGTTTAATGGTTTCCCCACTGACTGAACCAGTGGTTAAAATGCTCATTCCTAACATTCTGGCTTCAGTTCCAACCAGAGCCAAACATTTATTTCCATCTGATTTTAAAAACTATTTCATTTGATTGGTTTAAAGACACTATCTATGGTAATCAGCTGTTGGTGAAACAGACACAGCAGGAAACTCCACTAAGGCTTTTTGATCACACAAAGTCTTGATGCTCAAATCCAGTTTTTTGCTGAAATCGTTTTTTCTGTCACCTTAACGCCTCGCGCTGCGTTTGGGTTAAATCCTGCTGGTCCAGTTAGTCTGTTGGGAAACGAGATTTAAAAGACTGAAATGTTTCCAGTTCCTGTGGCTGGACAACAAGCCCACATCACCACCCACCACCACCATGCCTGATAACTGGAGTGACATGTTTCCACTGACTTTGGTCTCTGTTTCCCTTCCCGATCTCAAACTAAACACTTTTTAAAACCTTTTCCTGACCTGTAACCGTTAGTCAGCTGACTGAGGCCTGCAGGTGGAGCTCCTCAGACCTTAGTCTGAATGTCTTCATTGGTCACTATTGGGAACATTCGCTTCTGTCTGAGATGTTTTCCTCTAGTAAATAATTGTTTATCCTGCAGATTGATGGATGTCAGGGTTTGTAAAACTTCCCCGATTGATGGGCAGAAATTAATATCAGGTGGAGAGAAATCCTCCGAACTTTCACCATGAAGTAGTTTAACCTGAACTCCAAGAGTTAAGAGGAAGCAAAAGCATCATTTATTAATTGTTTTTGTCTGAATGTAATCAGATTGTTGCCAGTAGCTGAGCTCGTCTCCGTCAGCTTTCTAAACACGGTGGTCCTCTCCGATTGGCTCGGTTTGTATCTGGATTTAGAAACTTTCCCCAAAACAACACAGGATTTCAGCCTCCAACCCGCTGCAGCAGTCCTGTGTGAAAAACAAACGTCTGCCGGTGAGAACTCAGAGGAGTCGCACTTTACATCCTCTGTTTTGTAAATCTCAGGGTGAAGGTAAAGTCGAGTTAATTACAGGGTTTTATTTTGAAGGATCTTGTTGAATAAAAGACAAAGTTGAGGCAGGTTGGGGTTTAAAGTGACCGACCAGCGGCTGAAGCTGCAGCAGGAACGATCCTCAGAGCGTTTCTGCTTCCTTACATCCTTCCTTCAGGGTTCAGAAGCTTCAGTGGTTTTTACCAGCTGTGTTGGTCTGCTCCGGACTGGGAGCTTTGGGATTTCAGGTTTTCCCTCTTTGTTCAGCTGATCCTCTTGAATCCTGATGATGCTCATCAGTAAATCCGCCCTCCTCCATCCAGAAACCTCAGTTTATCTCCCATGATTCCCTGAAACGTCAGCGAGTGGATTTAAGGATAAACATGTTCAGTTTTCACAGCTCAGAGAACAATGGCTCTATTGAGAGGAACTGGGATCTGAAGCTCCTTATTTCTGAACTAAAAGCTGATTCAAGCAGAGAACCAGAGCGTTCAGTCTGTAGTTTGGATGTTAGGATCCTCTGGGTCTAGTTCTGTTCTGTGAAGACGTTTTCTTATTTCTGTATTCGACGATCTCTTCACTCTGTTTCTATCAAATTATATTAGTTGTGCTAATTTTATTGATTGCAAGGAAAAATTCAGCCTTAATAGATGCCTTTAAAATATGGCTTTAAAATAAAATAAAGAAAATATTTCACACCAGATAAAATTTCCAGTTTTAAGCTTTTTTTTGTTTTCTTTTCTAAGAAAATAAATTACAAATGTCAAAAAATATCTTTAAAAAGTGACTTTTATTTCAATAATCACTTTAGTGAGTTGTACAACAGAGTAAATATGAGAATAAAGTCATAATATTAACAGAACAAAGAGGCATTTTTACCAGAAAAATGTCTTAAATTACAAGAAAAAAGTCGTTTTATGAGAAAAAAAACTGTTTTGTTATTTTCATGTTGGAGTTTTCATAAAATTATTACTTTGTTCTCTTAACATTAAGACTTTGTTCTAATATCATTTAGATTTTATTGTCATATGATTATTCTAGTATTTCAATGACTGTAACATTTTAACATTATGACTTCATTACTGGGAAAAAAAAATCCTGAACTCAAACAGAAGCTGTGAAACAAGGCTTCTCAAACAAGATGGCCGCCCTGCAGTACAGACGTCACTCTGAGCCATAAAACCCAAGAAAAGCATAGGTGGGAAAAATTTCACTCTTTAAATTATTAAATCCTCCACAAAATCAAAAATGTGATCAACAGAACTGATTTATCTCCAGCTCTACTTTAACCTGCAGGAGAAAATGGAGGATAAGAAAATATCATCTGCGAACTGAACGTCGAGACGAGCCGCTGCTTCAGGAACAGAAGAATCAAACTTTCACCACATCGGGTAAAAGACAAGCAGTTAGTTTTAAATTAAATCTCCACAGGAAGAAGAGATTCACCATCAGATCCACATCAACCTGCAGCTGAGATTCTTCTCCTGATAAACTGAGTGAAAAATAACCTTTAACCTTATAATCCTGGTGAAGAAGAAACTCGCAGTCACAGAAAACCTCTGGAGCAGCTACACCAGCCCACATCATCATCCCTCCACCACCGTGCTGGACAGGTGGAAGGAGGCCTTATGGCCTACTTCTCCCCTTCCTAACAGTCTTTTTCTAACCTTTTCATGACCTTTGACCTTTAACTTGCCTGTGGAGTCAGACATGGAGCTCTTGAGGTTTCTGGTCATTTCTCTGAGCGTCCTGCTCTGACATTGGACTGAATCTGCTGAGACTCTGACATGTTTTCCTCTTCAGAATAATCTTCCTCTCTGCAGACTTCAGATGGTTTGGAGATGACCTTTGAACCCTTCCCAGGTTGATGGACAGTTAGATTTGCTTCTCTGAGGTCAGTGCTGATATACTTGATGCACCTGCATCAGGTTTTTCCACTTCAGCTCTATTTTTGTTTGATAGGAACTGACATTGTTGAGGTTAGATTTAAAGAATTGCAGGATTTAGCAGAAGAAGAAAGAAACACTCGTCTTTCTGAACTGTTTTCCTCTGCTGTCCTTTAGTGTAATTTTGAAGCTGCAGATCACAAAGCAGGACCGACACCTGAACCCCTGACTGATTACAGCGTTCAGGCAGAAAGCCTTTTAGATGCGACTGTGAACCTCTGAGCACCTCACATGTTCATAAATATTTACAGTGGGAGCAGACGGAAGCCATGTTGGGTCAGAGGAGGAGAGCCGAGATAAGCTCTGTTTAAAGAAGCAGGAAGACGAATCTGAATCTGCTGAAAACTGAAAGTATTCTGCAGAGCATTCCTACATTACCCTGCATTCATGTAAATTTGTTTTATTATGATTTCATGATCCAGTAATACATGTTTAAAAATAAAATCAAAATGGCAGAATGAAATAGTTCTGACTCAGGAGGCTGAATTCAGATGCATGCCGCACTTTTAAGATTTTTTGTAAACAAATATGAAAAACATGGAACATTTTGTTTTCATTTCAAAATTATGCACAACTTTTTGTTGATCGTATCACATAAAAAATAAAACGCGAAATTTAGTGGTTGTAAAAAGTTTAGACTTCAGGTTTCTGTAAGTTTTTGACATAAAACTTGTTCTTTGATTTCTCCTGCATGTACAGAGAGAACAGGCCTGCAGGAGTTGGTTTAGAAAACTGAGATGCTCTTGGTCATATTTTGACCCGGTTCGGGTCGGGGTTCCTGCCTCTGATGACCGTATCAAACCTCAGAAAGACGATTCACTTCCTGTCTGGTATAGTCCCGGCTGCAGCAGGACGTTCTTACGCTGCAGCAGGACGTTTCTGCGCTGCAGCAGGAGGTTCTTACGCTGCAGCAGGACGTTCCTGCGCTGCAGCCGAAGCGCTGGGCGGCCGGTGGAAGGGTTAAAGGGACGCCGCTGGTTTTCCTCTGTTGTCTGTCTAAAAGCTTCCAGCGGCTCTGACAGATCGGAGCTTTCAGATCACTTGTTGCTAATAGAGGGATATTTACGCTAACGGGAACAGGGAGAGTGTAACCTCAGGTCACTGCACTCAGCAACAACACTCACACAGAGACACACAGACAGACCTCTCTGCTTTTACAGCAGGGACAGACGGATACACTGTAAAAAATGGCCGTCTGAACCAGTCATGCAAGCTGCAGTCGCCTAAAGCAGGAGGTCACCAGCAGGTCAGACGTGTTTTCAGCTCAGAGACTTTCTGCACCGGCAGGCTTTGACTGGACCGCTGCTGATCCGGTCCTTCTGGTTTACCAATAAAACCTCCAAACTCCTCTAAGGTGACAAACATCTACAAGAAAAATAAAAAAATACTTCAGATTGGAGACAAATCTAGGCTCAAATCTCATCAAAGATACATTTCTCAACAGAAAGGCACAAGAAACAGACTTGAGAAAAACTCAACACATCACAGCCACCAATGCCTGGAGAGATAATAATAATAATAATAATACATTTAATTTGGCAAAACACTCAAAGACATTTTACAAGAATCAAGTAAAACTGTAGGAATGATCCTGAAAGGAGAAATAAATGCACAAAACAACATGAACCTCCCTGCATGCTGCTGTGTTAAGAAACGGAGGCTTCCTTGGTTTGGGATGAATGTAAAATAGAAGCAGCTGATCACAAAATGCTGAGTTACTGGTTGTTATGGCAACCAGTTTTGTGAGCAGTAGCTGAGTTTGTCTAAAAGCCAATGTCTATATCACATAACATCAGACAAACAGGATCTGTTTTAGAAAAGTTTTCATTCACATGAACTTGCATTAATCCCCTGAGCGTTGATCTAAACATGCCAAACCCACAGGGGGCAGTGTAGCATAAAACTAAAACCTGTCAGCCAATCAGATTGCTTCAAAACAACCATGACTTCCTGTTAGGATGTCCGCAGAAAAAAAAGTTAGAATGGAGCATAAAAAAGTTAGAATGGAGCATAAAAAAGTTAGAATGGAGCATAAAAAAGTTAGAATGGAGCATAAAAAAGTTAGAATGGAGCATAAAAAAGTTAGAATGGAGCACAAAGATCTGAACTGCAGCTGGAGACCAAACCTGAGACCATTTCACAACAAAAGGAGATGAAAAAAGAGTAAATTTCTGCCAAAAAAATTAGAAAAAAACAGGAACACTTCTGAGTTTGACAAGTTAAAAATTTGCTAAGAAACAAAAATACATTTTTATATTAATCCATGTTTGAAACTTTAATGTTTCTTTCTAGAAAAAACGTTTTTGAGTGAAATTAGCTTCTTTTCCTCTTCACCTTTAGTCTGCATGTATCTGGACGGTGGGCGGAAGCCGGAGTATCCAGGGAGAACCAGGACACGAACAGGGAGAACATGCAAACATCATGCAGAAAGACTCATTACCCAGGCTAACGTCTGGCTGTTAGCTAGCTGTTAGCTAGCTGTGCTAACGGCTCCATGCAGTCAGGAAGGCCAATCAGAGCAGCTCTGCTGAAAACACACAAGGTAACTTTCTGCTTTGGTTCCTGCAATATTTACTCAGGGTAGCACCAGGTTTCTTTATTTAAACCTGAAGTGATGCAAATTCTTTAAAAAGCCAAAGCATTCTGATGTTTGTTAGCTGAAGTTTAGCGGGTGGAAATGTCCAGCGAGTCCGATAAAGTTTTTCTCCTCAGAAAACATCAAATCTGCCGCAGAATGACTCCCTGCCAACCTGTGAACTTCCGTGTTTGGCTAGCTCTCTGCTCTTTGTTTCAGGGATTTGCTGCTGAATTATCAAACGCAATCACAACAGTTTGATAAACCGGGCTGTTCAAACAGAACCGGGTCGCGGTCTGGGTCCAGGGGAACAACAGCGGCTCCAAAATAAGGCGGAACACTGATGGAGTTAAACGGCCTGCGCTGCCGGCTAAGCTCCGGCTTTGGGAAAGAAAAACACCAACAAATTAGGCGGAAACGCTGCGGCTGAACTTGTTGTCATTCCGGAGCCAGTCATGGCCGCCGCCGCTCGGCCGCTGTGACACCTATCGCGACCTCGAACAAACATGGCGAGGTCGTGACCCTGCTGTGTTTGGATTCACAGGTCCAGACTGCAGAACCGGGTCAAAGCTCCGAACAAGAATGCAGCCGTGACCCTTTGACTAGGACATGGACCTCAACATGAACCTTCAGCCAAACACAACTGACTCCAGCTCCACTCACAGAAGGAAGGTCAGCAGCTTTTCTCTGGAAGTCTCAAATTTAAGAGCAACTTTCTCCACTGTGGGAAGGTTTTACAACATAAAACTGACTTTTAGGAATAGATCTAAATTGATGGAGGATTTTCTGTGATTCACAAACTCATACGTGCAGACACGAGAAAACTGGACTTATCAGCTTCAGTGAGGCCGAAGGATTGTGTGATGATAGAAACGTCGTCCACCAGCAGACAGAAATGATGTTGAAAGAGTTGAACTTCCTCTCTGTCTGCTGAGTGGTTTTATTCATGGTCTTCTGCTTTTTGTGCTACAACTTTTCTCTGGACCTTCTGCTTCTGTGACATTGCTTGTCCGTCATCTACTCCTTCACATGAAAACATGTCTCTTTTTAACTTTGGTCAAACTGTTGCACTGAGCCTGCAGTGCTTAAACTCCAGAGCCTCAGGATCCAGATCATAGAAATAATGAGCAACAGTTAGCTGCTGTTTTTCTGCCATATAAGGCAAGTGAAAATGGAGTCAAGCGCAGATCTGAAGATAAAACAATGAAAATATGATTTAAAAAAATAAATGCCCATTCCTTCCCATTATGACGAACTTAAAATTATTTATTTTTTGACTGTGTAACTTTTCAAATGGCTGAGTATTTAAATACATGATGGTATGTTTATGTTTTGTATATTAGCATCTGCTCGCTAATTCTTCAGTCACAGTAAAAATGCTAATAGCAAAATAAAGACTTGATTACTATGGAAACCACTGGCTTGTGCTAACAGGAGCTCACATTATGTGGCTTCATTTTAAGCATGCTAGCTGTTTGCTACTGTGTTTTCGTTTATATGTTGAGTTTAAAAAATGCATTCAAAAATAAAATGATTTTTGGTTCTTACATCAAAATATTACTGAATGAATTTAGTTATGATCAGCACAAAATACACACACTTTTATTTCCACAATAATTTCCAAATTCATATTTTATTAATTTACAGAAATATTTCAGAGCTGTAAAAGCAAAAGGCTCTGTTAGATGAATAAACGCATCCATCTAACTTCCAGCAGTTAGCCACTGCTGCTCTGCCCAGTGTAGCCATTACACAAAGGCTTTAATAGCTTAAAGAAAGCGTTAAAGTTGTTCAGGGAAATGAAAAGGCTTCCACACATATGGCACTAAAACAGATCAGCAACGACATCATGACCACCTACCAATCAGAACTGGCCCCTAAAGCAACGTTGACTATCTCCCATTAGCTGACAGTGAATGTTGTATGGTGTATGAAGACAAAGCCACAGTTGGTCAAATGTTATGGGTGACCTCCAGTCCTACCTGAACAGGTAAAGGACATTTCCAGTGTTTCCACCTTAATTGGCTTGGTAGCGAAGAAGAAGAACTGCTTAGATATGCTAGCAAACAGCGCTGGGGTAAATAAATGGAAGAAAACAGACCATCATAACTAGTTAAGACTCTTTGTTTCAAAATCTCAGCATTGTAAACATTCTGTTCCTTTCAGACAGCAGAAGGTTTTTACAAATTCATGCAGGCTGAGCCTTTTGTTGACAAATCCAACTATTCTTGTCATCACAGCTCACAGATTTCCATCCACTGGCCTCCTTAACAGACGTTGCACAGCTAAGCCCCTCAGCAGGTGGCTGCAGCCAGTAGCTGAAAGAAGATCAGGTCTCTTAGATTATGGATGGATTCCATTTTTATGACATTCGGGTTCTTACCCGTTTGTTAGCTCATTCCCATTGAGCCACTTCCAGCCACCACCTTCTGCCCTGAGGCCAATCCAGTAGCAGCTGGCTCCTGCAGCAGCTAGACTGATTTTATAGATGAAGTCCTGATGAAAACAGACAATCATAGGTAAATAGTGGATAGTGTGGTAGCTGAGGATGGCTGAGTAAAGTGTTGACCATGTTTCCAGCCCAACCTGCTCCTCAGGAGTTCCAACAACAACCAAATCTGCGTCTCTTAATCTGCAGTCATCTCTAGCTTCATCCCAGGTTTTCTGATCCAAATCGTTCTGGCTGCTGATCTTATAGCAGCTGAACTGGAAGTGGAGCCAACCTCGCTGGCAAGGTTTAGTTTGTCTTTCTGATTGTAAAAACAACAATTTCATTAGGAAAATATTTTAGTTTAAAAACAAGGTTCTTAAATGTATAATATTTTTACTGTACTTTTTCTGACGTAGTAAGGATGTGGCATGGTGCGGTAGAAATATCCCTAATGGTCAGGTTGGGGTGTGGTGTGGTAATGTTTTGCTTTGGGCATTGCTGTTGTAGTCCACTCAAAACTGAGTTTTCTCCAGTCTTTTGTAGAAGTTTCTTGTTTTTGCAGTCGCCATAAATCTGCTTGCAGTTCTTGGACATTTTCTCTAAGGCGCCGATTAACGTCCTGGAAGTCCTTTAACTTAGCAGAAACGACAACTGTATCTAAAATGTCACAAAAAATATTTGGTAAATTTAGGTTACACTTGACGTAAAATACATTTCAATATTGATTCTGTTTCAGATGAGTGTAGAAGTGAGTGTCCTTACGTAATGACAAACTAAACAACATAACTTAAGTACTAATTTGCAGGATCCATGGTAGCAACAGCAAGAGGGGAAACAGAGACCAGGCCAGCTTTTGCATCAGGACCCAACTATTAGTATTTAGTTGTGTGGCTAACAGATAAACAGCCACACAGACAATATTAAGTTCCCACTCTCATTGCCACACACCCAACACAAAGACTTGGTTGCCATACATACACTTGCGCTCCCCACACACATGCTAGCTACACTTCCAGATCCAGGTAACAATATCCCAGAGAGGCAAACAACCCCTTGACTCAGGAGATGATCCAATTCATTCTGGGGTGGAGACAAGCAGATTGCCCAAGCCCCTTGCAGCAGGAGAACAGCCCAGGAATAGGCACCCCCCAACACTGGTCTGGGCACCACCCACCACACAATGTGCCATGATGGCTGATAAATAATTGATGGGGATATTGATACTTTTGACCATTTATTTACTGATATACCTGCTGTTTTTATACTTCTGGAAGATGTGATTTCCTGTTAAGAAGACGCTTTTGCAGCTGTCTACAAAAATAAGTAACATCCTGTGTAAACGCAGCTGTTTTAAAGAGTCACCATATACGATATGCATTTTCCTGTACTTGCCTGTGCTGTTGAATTATCACTATGATGACACGCCTATGCTTAGAAGTGAATAAATATTGAAGGGCTGCAACCCTGATAGGTTGGACCCCACTACCCCCTCACAAACATATAAACATCAACATCACTGCAACAGGAGAACCACCACCCAGCCCAGCTCCACCCTCACCCCAACCAACCCAAACACTTGGAAATCCACATCTGGAAAGAGACGCACCTGACTGACAATAAATAACTAGTGGTTATGTATGAATAGCTTTATTGTTATAAATCTACCTTCTGGATCTGTGACTGATACTCAGCATTTTTCAGTCTTTAAATGTGTACTCCTCTTGTCTATAGTTTTTTGTTTTTTTAACAGAAACACATTAGACAGCTCAGATGATTTAAGATCATCTTCAGTGTTTTTCATGCAGTTTCCATGTGATAAACCTTAGTGTATCCATAGTTGTGCATGTGTTGCTCATATTGGTTAGTGCATTCCACAACAGAAACAGACCATAGTAAGGTCATAGCTCAGTGACGGAGACGGTGCAGTTCGGTTCAGCAGCAGGTCAGCCGTTATCAGATCCACAGGTGTAACAGGCGTCAGGATGTCACACCTGCTAAAGATGATTGACAACTAGTTTGATCAATTGTATCGATCCATGCTCCTTCCAGAGCCAGTCATATCCACCACATGTTGCATCAAGTGATGCATGTCCCACTTCCACGTATTTGTACAGGTTCAGGTCTGCTCGGTCAGCTTTGGCAGTCATTCTGTTATTGCCAAAGCTGATGAATAAAATTCCTCTCATCTCATGTAAGAATGTTGTGATGAACCTGAAACAGCTACTGAAAACACAAGGATAGACGGTGACTGTCTATGTGACTGACCACATTTAATCTAATCTAACCTGACGGCTGTGGTTAGGGGCTCTGTGTCACCATGTTACACTTCCAGCAGGACTAGTGGTCTCAAATGATCCCAAGTAAATTTCATTTTGAAAACTAAATCTTTCACAATGTTTAAGATTATTTATACTCACAATGGATGCGCAGACCAGTGATTATTACCAGTATCACCCAACAGATCGCTACTGTTGACAGAGAGCGTTTGATGGAAGGATTCCAGTCAACTAAGAGGAAAATAATGTCAGAAACATAAGAATTAAATATTTACTGGACTTTCTGAGACTTTCTGCTTATCTACTTATTTTCTGTCGTCTGGTTGGAGTTGAGCGCTGGTTGAGCTCAGAGTCAACAGCTGCATTCACATAATCCTCCTCCTGAAGATCACCTGAAACAAACATCAATCTACTTTTAATATGGATTTTAAGAAAATCCTGTTAAATACAAAAGGATATATTTTACATTAAGGATGTGTAAAAGTTTTGGCTCTTAAAAAAAAGGAAAAACGTTAACAAAAAATTAAAATCTATCAAATAAAGATGAAAAACACATTTGTTGCTGTACTACAGCAGCTACGACGGCTTTTACTTTGGATCCATCCAAAGTAAAAGGAATTTGCTTCACTATTCAAGGTCATAGGAGTAAAACCATTCATAAAATAATACATAAAATAACATTTTACCTGTAGACACGTAAACATTGGGGTTACGAGTCCCAGTCAGCTCCATGGATTCTGCCTTCATGTTGAACAAAGATCAGTGGGTTTGCAGACGGACGATGAAACTACAGAGAGAAGTTCTTCACATCGGTCTTTCAAACCTTCCTGTTTTAAGAGGCCGTCGTCGAGTTTTTAACCACAGCCTGCTGGTCTTTCTGCTGCTCATAATTTGCCCTTTTTAGGTCAAAACTCAGCAACCTGCCCCAGAACAAAGGAATAAAAACCACCACTTTGAAATTATGGTTGAATACATTTGGGATTAATTTCCATTTCCTCCATTTCACAGTTTTGATGTCTCACAAGCTTCATTCATAAAATATGATTAAAATCAACCAAGTTCGTCACATGACACATTAATTATCCACAATAAAATAAGATAAGTATAAGCAGCTGATAATAAGAGCTCTCTCTCTTTGAGCTTTTGGTCAAGTAAAGACATTTTGTGTTGACCAGGACTGGAACAAAGATGTGCTGCAGCTCTACGGCCCAACAGGAGGTTCTGGGTGCAGCAGATGGTCCAACTTCAGTCAGAACCACCAACACAGAACATAGAGAAACATGAACTATTTAATCTCCCTTTGGGATCAAAAAACTATTTTTGAATTTGAATTCAAGAATCCAGCAGATGAAAAACAGTTCAACATGCAGATGGTTCCTTATTTTCACTGAATGTATTTTCAAACACAAAGATAACATGGAATAAACAACTTCTCTCCAGTATATATGTTTATTAACAAAATGATTAAACCTTTCAGTTAAGTACTTTAATCAACAAATTCACAGTGCTAATAATACTCACCAGTGCTACTAGGTAAAAGATAAAAACTTAAATTACTACCGGTTAAAATATACAAGTCAAATTTTCAAAATATGAATAGAACCAATAAAATGATGCAATACTTTGGGATACCATGATGCAAATTTGGAGATTGTTGCTTGTCTCAAAATGGCCTCTTAAATGGAAGCTAGTGTTTAGCGGTTTTAAACAATCTCTTAATCTGACATACTTCAAAAAGCCATAAATAATATTAGTTATGAGCACCACTTGTTAGGTTTACTCTTCAAATAAACTGAAAGAATCACAAGGACACAAGCTTGTCTTTTGCAAAAGTGGAGAAGCGTTTCAGACTCAGGTGTGTCAGACCAGCTAACTCCAACAGGCTAACTCCAACGGGGGCTTGCAGCCCTTCAGTATTTATTCACTTCTAAGCATAGGCGTGTCGTCATAGTGATAATTCAACAGCACAGGCAAGTACAGGAAAATGCATATCGTATATGGTGACTCTTTAAAACAGCTGCGTTTACACAGGATGTTACTTATTTTTGTAGACAGCTGCAAAAGCGTCTGGACACTTCTTATCAGGAAATCACATCTTCCAGAAGTATAAAAACAGCAGGTATATCAGTAAATAAATGGTAAAAAGTATCATTTCCCTCAATTCCCTATCACCACTGGTTTAAAGCTGACTATGGAACCAACAGATAAAACTATGTTTTTACTGCTGGTCCTCAGGGCTTCCTTTAGCATCAATAGCATTCAGCTTTTATCTTTACCCTAGCATTTTGCTAAGGTGATAGACAATATACCAGGACTGAGATGTTTATATATATATATATATATAAATATATATATATATATATATATGTGTTGATAAAAAGAGAGGAAAGGAAAGCTACAGTAAAACATGGTAAGCTCATGTTGTACATTTGACTCTTAATGATTATCAGTCCTTATAAAACAGTTTATACCACAGGCCAAATAACCTGTTTGTACTCAAATAGTTTGAAGGATTAAATCCCGCAAAATACAATGAAATAGAAGAAATGTAAAGCTTGAAAAGTGTCTAAGTGTGCTTGGAACCTGTTTTCTAATCCTGAAAAGTTTTTTTTTT
Source organism: Poecilia mexicana (assembly GCF_051168715.1). Taxonomy (NCBI): domain Eukaryota; kingdom Metazoa; phylum Chordata; class Actinopteri; order Cyprinodontiformes; family Poeciliidae; genus Poecilia; species Poecilia mexicana. The sequence goes on along the minus strand of NW_028263384.1, from coordinate 21,437,512 downwards.
ATTTTACCATTTATGAAAAAGGCAGATCAAGTCAGCTACAGATCTTCTGATGTACCAATAGGAAAGAGACAAGAGATTTCTACAGCACAACTGAGACCTGAATGAGACTTCTGCACAAACTGGAGGCTGGCATGCAATTTTAGGTCTTATTAGCTGAGTGCATCAATCTGTCAAGTGTTAAAACTTCTCTTTTGTGAGATGTAAAATTATTTTTAGCTTGAAAACCTCATCAAAACATTTGAGAATACATTGGGCTCTTTTTGTTTTACATTAGTGAAAAAAAACAGCCCAAGCATATGGACTATGAGGTTTTATCAGACAGAAAGAGTTTCAGACATTTAATTTAATGTTTCAAATGTGTCCATGTGCTTTGGTAGATACACTTTCCCTCCTCTCTCAAAGATTTTGAGGATGAGTGAACCAACAATTTTGCATTTCCATTCTTGTGAGTGGACCAAGCGACGACCTCCTCAACATGTGTAAACTTGTTAGCATGTTTAATGGTAAGTTCCACCACAAACTGCCACCACCACAGCAGTTCACTGAGAGTTCAGTCACTGCAGCTCTGCTAGTGGCTTTGAGACAAGTTTAACCTGCTGGGCGAACCAGCTGCTCCTTCCCTGAGAGAAAAGTTATGGAGTATTTAAATACATGATGGTGGGTTTGTTGTATTCATCGGTATCTGTTTGCTAATTATGTTATCACAGTAAAAATGCTAATAGCTGAAGAAGAACTTGATAGTGGACTATGGACACCACTGTTTTATGCTAACAGGTGCTAACTATTTGTGGCTAGAATTTTGTTATTGTTAATATCTGAATGCATCTTTATACAGTTCACCAAACACAAGTAATTTACATTTGTTGGCTCTCACTTCAAAGTATGACTGAAGGGAACAGAACAAAATACATCCACTTTAAAATCAGTATTTAAAAAATCTAATTTTATTCATTTACAGTAATATTTCAGAGCTGTAAAAGCAAAGTCCACCATGGACTGTAGATGGATGTAAACAGAAACATCCATCTAAATTCCAGTTAAGACAAATCAAACCATTTAGTCAGATGGGTAGAAGTAGAAAGTCATTGAAATTAATGAAAACATAGAATAATGTTATAGGAAGCCTCTAACATCAAATATAAAAAAATCTTTAATGCGATAAGGAATTTGTTTGTTCTGAATTTTTAAACGAAAGAGCTTATTAGACATAAACAGTTGCTGCTTATAAAAGAGATTAATAATATTTACCCTGTTTGTCTTTATGTTTTTGTTTTGTGAAACTGGAACAAAGCAGAAGGTTGGTTATAAAATGAAAAAGCATCTGGAATGATTTGAATTGTGTTTGAAGGAAGTCAGAACTAAAGCGATGGGTCTGTTGATGACCCAACGCTTTAACAGATGGAATATCAGATCCAACAACAACATTTTATTGGTCTAAATGTTATGGGTGACCATTGTACAGTTCTACCTTAAGACATTTCCAAACCACAGTGTTTCCTCCTTATTTGGTTTGGTGACCCAGAAAGAGTAAAACAGGGAGTTAAAGGGAAAGAAATAAAAGAACCGCTTAGATTTGCTGCAATGTGGTGTTATAGGAATGTGATGTGGCGTCATTAGTGGTGTTGTAGTATGGAAGTGTAGCATAGAAGGGACGTGGTGTGGCGTAGTAGGGACGTCTGCCATAATAGGGAGTCGGTGTGGCGTAGTAGGGACGTCTGCCATAATAGGGAGTCGGTGTGGCGTAGTAGTAGGGACGTCTGCCATAGTAGGGAGTCGGTGTGGCGTAGTAGTAGGGACGTCTGCCATAATAGGGAGTCGGTGTGGCGTAGTAGTAGGGACGTCTGCCATAGTAGGGAGTCGGTGTGGCGTAGTAGTAGGGACGTCTGCCATAATAGGGAGTCGGTGTGGCGTAGTAGTAGGGACGTCTGCCATAGTAGGGAGTCGGTGTGGCGTAGTAGTAGGGACGTCTGCCATAATAGGGAGTCGGTGTGGCGTAGTAGTAGGGACGTCTGCCATAGTAGGGAGTCGGTGTGGCGTAGTAGTATGGACGTCTGCCATAATAGGGAGTCGGTGTGGCGTAGTAGTATGGACGTCTGCCATAATAGGGAGTCGGTGTGGCGTAGCAGTAGGGACGTCTGCCATAGTAGGGAGTCGGTGTGGCGTAGTAGTAGGGACGTCTGCCATAGTATGGACGTCTACCATAGTAGGGAGTCTGTGTAGCATAGTAGTATGGACGTCTGCCATAGTAGGGAGTCTGTGTAGCATAGTAGTAGGAACGTCTGCCATAGTATGGAGTTGGTGTAGCATAGTAGTATGGACGTCTGCCATAGTATGGACGTCTACCATAGTAGGGAGTCTGTGTAGCATAGTTGTATGGACGTCTGCCATAGTAGGGAGTCTGTGTAGCATAGTTGTATGGACGTCTGCCATAGTATGGAGTTGGTGTGGCGTAGTAGTAGGGACGTCTGCCATAGTATGGAGTCGGTGTGGCGTAGTAGTAGGGACGTCTGCCATAGTAGGGAGTTGGTGTAGCATAGTAGTAGGGACGTCTGCCATAGTATGGAGTTGGTGTAGCGTAGTAGTATGGACGTCTGCCATAGTATGGAGTCGGTGTGGCGTAGTAGTAGGGACGTCTGCCATAGTAGGGAGTTGGTGTAGCATAGTAGTAGGGACGTCTGCCATAGTAAGGAGTTGGTGTAGCATAGTAGTAGGGACGTCTGCCATAGTAGGGAGTTGGTGTAGCATAGTAGTAGGGACGTCTGCCATAGTAGGGAGTTGGTGTAGCATAGTAGTAGGGACGTCTGCCATAGTATGGAGTCGGTGTGGCGTAGTAGTATGGACGTCTGCCATAGTATGGACGTCTGCCATAGTAGGGAGATGGTGTACCATAGTAGTAGGGACGTCTGCCATAGTATGGACGTCTGCCATAGTATGGAGTCGGTGTGGCGTAGTAGTAGGGACGTGGTCTCCTATAGTAAGGATGTGGTGTGGTGTAGTAAGGATGTGCTTCAGGCATTGTTGTTTCGGTCCACTCAAAGCGGGGATCTCTCCAGTCCTTTGTAGCAGTTTCTTGCTTTTGCAGTCGCCATAAATCTGATTGCAGCATCTGGGCTTTTTCACTAAGATGCTGATTTACATTCTCGGCGTCCTTCAACTTAGCAGAAAAAAGAAAAGTATCTGAAATGTTAAAAAATAATTTTGATTAATTTTGGTTACCTTTGACAGACGTAAAATACATTCCAGTGTTATTTCTTTCACATGAGGGTAGATCTGAATATCCTTGTGTAAAAATAAACTTATAACTATGATGTCAGGTCTTAATAGAAGGTGTCTTTGTTGGCAACAGCAATGATCTCTGGAGCTAGTTGCCATCTCTCCTGCAACTCTACACTGACAAGGATGGATCTATCAATCATCCAGTTTAACAGATCCACTCTCCTGTCAGTGCTGCACTTAACCTTTTGGTTACTCTACTGCCTTGTTTTTAATCAATGCAGAACGATCAGCATCTGTAGCACCAAATGTGAACGTGAGACTAGAATCGCTTAGTGAATTAAAAGGACAATATTGATATTTTGAAGAGAGGTTTTGTTAAGTATCACTAATAGCTATGGTACATTGTTCATGGCCTTCAACAGTTGACAGACAGGAAAGTGGGCTATGAGAGAGGCATGCTACAAAGGCCAACAGGCCAGGACTCAAACCTGTGACGGCCGTGCTGAGAACAAGACTGGCTCCGGTCTTGGTTCATGGTTTGTACGCTGCACCCTTGTGCCACTGTTGCTTCCGAGGGACATTTGTTTTACACAGTAATAGAAACCCAAGTCAAAAATCCATTATTCAATCATAGACGGTTAATTTCTATTATGTTGTAGCCTATATCAATAAACATAATCTCTTTCAATAGATTTAATGTAATAAACTCAGCTATTTGCGCTCTTCCCAGACATCTGGTGAAGTCTACCAATGGCACAACCCTGATCTCTGTGCTCTCCATCTCTGCTGTGCATCATGGCTGCAATCAGCTGGTCTTCACCCAAACTCCAGGAAGGCCAAAGAGGTTCTGGTGACATTCTCCAGCAGGCACCATGGTTGGCAGAAGCTGCCACCTTCCAAGGGAAACTTGTGATGATTGTAGGGGGAATAGAGGTACTTGGGTGCTGGTTCCCTTCTAATGCAGAGGAGATTCTCCAGAAATGCAGCCAGAGGGGATATATTTTTAAACCTGGGGTATGTAACTTGTGTATTTGTTAAATCTGTCACTGTGTTGTAACAATATGACAGATAATCTGTGAAAAAAACCAAGGTCCTCTGCCTACTCCTCATACTAAGTACAGAAATACATGGCTCAGACAGAAACGACCAATCAGAGCCAGGAGGCCACCAATGACAGGGAATAAACGGTTTTCTCTGCCATTAGCACATTGAGCAGCGCATACACAAGGGTGGCTGACGCCACCAAGACCATCCTCTTGCCTCTGATTGGTTGATTTTGACTGGGAATGGTGCACTTCTTCAGATGGCAACAGGAGCACTGGGAGGAAGTGAAGGAGCTTGATCTTTTCACAAATGATCTGTCTCATGCTATTCTGTCAGGACAGGAAATGGTGACAGTTTTATCAAATGTATATAAAAATAATTTTCATAAAAGTTACACACCCCAGTTTTAATTAAACTGAGATTCTTTGGAGCCAATAAATCCATTACGATCAACTCAGTCAATCGTAGTTTCCATTAACAAAAATACTTAACACCATTGGACCAAATGGCATCAGCTTCTCTTCTGATTGAGAAGAAGAGAAGCTGATTCCAATCCATTATCAATCCATCATTTCTCCTGATCCAATCATATCCATACATCGTATCATGCAGTTCTACTCATTCATTAGATCTGACAATGATTTCAACACTTCAGCCAATGAAGTTCATAGCAATATACCGTACATTGAGCTGAACTTGAAAAGGCTTCAGAAAACATAAGAAGAACTTCATCTAATTTAATCTAATCTAAGAGCTGGACTGGCTGTTCGAGGGGAAGGTCTTGGTTTTGTCTCCATGTTGGACCAATGGTTTCAGATGATCCCAGGAAAACACATTCTCATCGTTCAATGTTATTTTGAAACTTGAATCTTTATTGATGTGTATTAGGACGGCATAATTTATACTCACAATAGATGCGCAGACCAGTGATTATTACCAGTATCACCCAGCAGATCGCTACCGTGGACAGACACCGTTTGCTGAATGGAGTCCTGCCATCTAAGTGGAAAAATAATGCCAAATACTGAATAATGATTACAAAACTATTTCCTTGTGTAGTTTTTATTTTATGCTACAGTCTTTTTACAGGTTGAAATACATTAATCATGTCTTTCCTCAAAATTCTACACACAAATACCTCATGCTGGTCTGACCAATGATGGAGGCCGCTGAGCTCACTGGACCTCAGAGCAGCAGAAATGTTTCTGGATCCTTCCCCAGATTTGTTCCTCAAGACTATCCTGCCTGAGGTCTACAGGCAGTTCCTTCAAATTCATGCTTGATGTTTGACCTCTGACCTGTGAGATCTTATATAGACAGTGTGCCTTTCTAAATAAAGTCCAGTCAGCTGAATTTACCACATCTAGACTCCACCATGACTGTAGAAACTCGACAATCAGTGGAAAAAGCTCAACTGTGAGTTTCATCAACAAAGTATTAAGCAAAGGCAGTGAATACTTATGTAAAACCTTCTTCATTTTTACTTTTAATACATTTACAGTTCAATCTAAACCTTTATTCAACAATAACTTCATGGGGTATTTGTGTGCAGAATATTCAAGAAAGAAATTTATTCATTACAATTTGTAATATGTCTATAGTGATATAAAATCTGAAAAAAGTAAGTACTGTGACATGACAATTTTACTGTATATTTTGTTAAAGTCCTGTTAACAACAATAGTGTGTATATATATATATATATATATATATATATATATATATATATATATATATATGTAACAGGTCGTTATGTGAAACAGTCTGTTAACTAAAGCTGCAAAACACTTTTATTACTGTGCTACAGCAGCTAAAACAACCTTTACTTTGGACCATCTGTTAATGTCATAAAAGTAAAACCCTTCATAGAATTATACATAAAATCTTACCTGTGGACAGGTAAACCTTGGGTTTATGAGTCCCAGTCAGCTCCATGGATTCTGCCTTCATGTTGAACAAAGATCTGTGTCTTTGCAGACAGAGAGACGTTCTTCATGAGAACAATCTGCTCTGTGGTCTTTCAAGCCTTCCTGTTCTGGTTTAAGAGGCCGGCGCTGAGTTTTTAACCACAGCCTGTCGGTTAAAATCCTGCTGCTGTGATAGTTTGTCCTTTGTTAGGTTGAAACTCAGCAACCTGCTGCAACAAACAAAACCCCTGATATGAAATAGTTATGGATGAATAAGTCTGGAAATAAGTTCATTTTCATTTCCCATTTCACATGTTTGATCCAGTATGAGTCTCATTTATGAAACATGTTTAAAACCAACCAAAATATCACATTATTAAACATCCCAGTACACAGCTCTCTCTCTTTTTGGGTTATTAGTTAAGATGAAGACATTTGGTGTTGACCAGGACTGGAACAAAGATGTGCTGCAGCTCTACGGCCCAACAGGAGGTTCTGGGTGCAGCAGATGGTCCAACTTCAGTCAGAACCACCAACACAGAACATAGAGAAACATGAACTATTTAATTTCCCTTTGGGATCAATAAAGTGTTATTTTTATGAATCCAGGAGATGGAAAACATTCTCCTCCTGCAGGAGCGTCAACGTTTAGATGGCTCTGCTGGTGTAATTTAATACTTCATTTCACAAAACCTGCAGGTTACATTTTAGAATATTTTCACACATTCAGGTATTTTTCTTCTAATAATTCCTTTATTGCTCCACACAGAGGAATAGGCAGGAAATTAAGTAGCACATAGACAGAATAAATAACAGAATAATAAAATACTACAGTCAACATAAAGATGGTGCAGTTATTAAAATGGTGTACTCCAGGGCCGTACAGAGACCACTAAAGGGGCAGGTGCTCAAGCACCCCCAGCCCCCCTTTGCACGTGCCTGGTGTACTCTGGTCCAAAGGAACGTGCAACTGGGCAGGTTAATATAAAAATAAAAAAAATGTGCAACTTACTAATTATTTCCATTGAAATTAGTAGAAGTTTACTGGAAAGTAACCAGTAAATGCCTGGAAAGTTAAATTACCAGAACTCGGTATGTTCCAGAAATGCTATGGAAAGCAACTGGTTAATCCTGTACGTACTGAGTTTCAGGTTCTGAAAAGTGCGGCTGTGTTGTGTGTTGGTACCAGGGTTCTTCAGCAGTGTTGACATGAGGAGGAATCGGGTCACAGATCCAGGATGATATTCAGGAGTAATTTGATAATTTTGCCATTAGATGTTTTAGTTTGATTTTGCTTTGAGACTTTTTGAACTTTTTCTTTTTTTAACCTTTTCCCTTCATTTTAGACGTTCAGTTTTCTGCCTCTTAGTTTATGTGAAATTAGGTTTCAAGTTTGGATTCTTTTCCTCCTTTCGGTTCCTCTTCTGCGTTGACTCATTTCTTTTCTGCCCTGGTTCACCGGGGGTTTTGCTAAAGATCAGCTGTTTTAATACGTGATGTGGGTCGAGTCCTGCATCACTTTGTGGTTTTAAGTCTCCTTCCTGTTCTCACATTCTTCCAATTTGTCTGATCGTTCTGCTTATTAAACATCTTCTGTTCAGTTTTTGTAGAAATAAAAATTCACAATTGTTTTCCTCTATAAACTGCAAAACACAAAATCTTACCAAGTATTTTTGGTTTACTGTTTGGTGTAAATATCTTTGTACACTTGAAACAAGTCAAAACACACTGGCATTCACACATCCCAGCAGAATATGTTCTTCTAATTATTCAATGTATTGCATTGAGCCATTCATTTCTACTAAATATACACTAAATAAACACAGGGATTTATTTCATGTTTATTTCTCTTAATTTGAGCTGTCAGCTTCCTGAAATTCAGATTCTCAAACATTAAATGACACTAAGTTTTATAAGTTGCTTTATGAAGCAAAAAAATGTTTTATTATGGGACTTTTTCACACTAAATCCTAAAACTAAAGGTACAGAGAGAAGCATTAACCAGTAATAGAGCTGTATAAATAAACTACATAAAAAAACATAAATGAAGTAATAATACGAAATAATGAAAATTTAAAATGATCAGATGATAACATAGTTGAGTTTAAAATGCTATAGTAACATGACAGGAAGTAATGTTGATTATTAAAAGAGGTTTCTTTTTTGTTGTTGTATTTACCCAGAATTCTTCCAAAAGCAGGAAGCATAGTCCACTTCCTGTTTTTGGAGCGGGTTCTGGTCCGCTCGGTGTTCACATTCTAACCGCACCTTGGTCTGGATTAACCAAACTCACATGTTTTAGGTCTGCATCCATTTGATTCACCTCTCCAGTTGAACCGGACTTTCTAGGCAAACGGACTGGAGTTGAATTAAAGTGGACTGAACAGAGCCGGTGGGAACGCAGCCTTAGACTTGGACACTTGGACCTGGAAGCAGACTGAAGACTTGGTGGAGAGGAAAAATCTCAAAGAAACACTGGAGGAGATCATTGTTGGTCCGTTTGTGATTAAACGGACCATCACTGAACTGTTGTGGTTAAAAACATTGAGAAGGTGGATCTTTCTGCTTCAGCCACTTATTTGAAACATTCTTCATAAAATCTCCTGCGCTGGTACATTTCATCTGGACAGAACCTTCCTCTGACAGATCCACCAGTTCTCATCTCCACAGCTCACAGATTTCCACTGGTCTCCCTGGCAGAAACGGCACAGTTCAAGTCCTCAGCCAGTGACTGAACCCGGTGGCTGAACGCGGAGAACCAAGTTAGATCATGACTGAGAGGCAGTTCAGAGCTCAGGCTCATGTCTCACTGTGTGTTGGAGAACTCCCATCGACCCATTTCCATCCTCCGACTTCAGCTCTGAGACCAATCCAGTATCCACTGGTTCCAAAACCAGCTAAAGTGATTCTGTAGATGAAGTCCTGAAGACATGAAACAAACATGACTAAAACATTTAGCATTCATTCCAGTCTGATGGCCTCTGAAATGTATCAGAATAATGCTAAACGTCTTCATCTGCGCTTCCTGTCGGTCCGTTCTGTCCAGGATGTTAGGTTAGCAGGAAGCCTTCCACATGGTTAGGAAGATTTTCCACACAGTGTCTTTACAAACTAAAAGTCAAGTTAATCTTTTCTGTCGTTTCATCTATTGTTGTTCAAACCAAACTAGAATCTGTCCATGTTCCTCCTCACCTGCTCCTCCGGACTCTCTGTGATGCCCAGCTCTGCATCGTCTCGTCTGCAGCTTCCTGCCAGGTTTTCTGGTCCGAATCGTTCTGCTGCTGATCATGTAGCAGCTAGACTGGAAGTGGAGCCAGCCCTGCAGACAAGGTCCAATGTGCCTTCCTGAAAATGAAGAAATTAACCAATTAGCCTGATTTATCACCACACAACAGAAGAATGTCCTGGATGAAGATGAAGACATGCTACTGTACTTTTTCTGCTATGATGTGGCGTTTCGTTGTTGTGTTCAGGCTCTGGATTTCTCCAATCAGGCTGCAGTTTGCTGTCCGAAGCTGCTGGTTTTCAGCATCTAGATTGTGATTTTCTGTCCTAAGCTGCTGGTTTTCAGCATCTAGATTGTGATTTTCTGTCCTAAGCTGCTGGTTTTCAGCATCTAGATTGTGATTTTCTGTCCGAAGCTGCTGGTTTTCAGCATCTAGATTGTGATTTTCTGCCCTAAGCTGCTGGTTTTCAGCATCTAGATTGTGATTTTCTGTCCTAAGCTGCTGGTTTTCAGCATCTAGATTGTGATTTTCTGTCCTAAGCTGCTGGTTTTCAGCATCTAGATTGTGATTTTCTGTCCTAAGCTGCTGGTTTTCAGCATCTAGATTGTGATTTTCTGTCCTAAGCTGCTGGTTTTCAGCATCTAGATTGTGATTTTCTGTCCGAAGCTGCTGGTTTTCAGCATCTAGATTGTGATTTTCTGTCCGAAGCTGCTGGTTTTCAGCATCTAGATTGTGATTTTCTGCCCTAAGCTGCTGGTTTTCAGCATCTAGATTGTGATTTTCTGTCCGAAGCTGCTGGTTTTCAGCATCTAGATTGTGATTTTCTGTCCTAAGCTGCTGGTTTTCAGCATCTAGATTGTGATTTTCTGTCCGAAGCTGCTGGTTTTCAGCATCTAGATTGTGATTTTCTGTCCTAAGCTGCTGGTTTTCAGCATCTAGATTCTGATTTTCTCTCCTAAGCTGCTGGATTTTGCGTCTGAGCTGCTGGTCTGCAGTCAGCTGCTGGAAATCTGCCTGAAGTTGTTGATATTTAGCGGTTAGCATCTGGTTGCTCTGCCATAAGACCTCATTGTTTTCTTCTGAATATTTCAGCTTATCAGCGGTGACAGACGTATCTGGAATATAAAAACAGAACAACGAACATTAAAGGATAACAAAATGTTTTGAAACATTTACATCTAACCCAGCAGCAGGGGGTTATTTACATGTTCACTTCATTTTCTTAATATCTCCCTACAGGAAATTAAATCTGATAACTATAAAGCTCACTAACGAGGCTGTCCACAGTTAGCATTACAAGCTAATAGCTACTGATGAGCTAACAGCAGAGCTAATCTTTTAACAGTTTTAATAACTTTGAAAACATTAAATGTATGTCGCTTCTCCTGAATTTTTCCAGCTAAATTCTAAATTGTGAAAGTTAGCACTTAGCATTAGCTTCCATTAAATATTATGTTGATAACACATTAGCAAGGCTTGTTAACGCTGTAGGGTTGGTGCAACTAACTTTTTAATTAGCGGTACATAATTAAAAACTTATCCACTGTTATACTAGTTTTGTTAGTAATGAATTTCTTTGTACTTTATTTTTATTTTTATTACATTTTAAGGCAGGAATTAAAAAGTCTAAAAGTTTAAACTAAGGATAGTGTCAGTTTCTGGTTTTATGTTTTTTCCAGACTTAAAACGTAACATGATGCTTCAACCTGCAGCAACAAATGGCCAAATAACTGCAACCACTAAGTTATAAACTTGGTGAAAATGATCCTCCAGCAAAGTTTTTGTTTTAATTCATTTAAAATTTTAAAGTGCAGAAAATAACGTGGCTCCTGTTAAAATTTGAAGCACCGTTTTAAAAACAGAAACTCTAGAAGTTCTCAGTGAGAAGCAATAAATAATAACTTTCTTTTAATGTGAATAAACTGGATGGAGGTGATCTGTGTTGTTACTCAGTGGATGTGCAGAGCCACGATCAGGATCCCCCAACAGGCAGCGACTGGTGGCGCAGAGCAAACCACGGCTGGAATCTTCGTCTCTAAATAAAAACAGACGTTTAATTTAATTTAAAACGTAGGAAAATATTCTAAACCCAAAATAGTTTTGCAGACTTTCTTCTTCTTCTCTCTCTCTGGGTTTTAGTTTGAAGAAAATGCCAACATTATTATTAACGGACTGATTCAGAATCGTTACCCGTTTTCTTTTCTTCAGGCGGAGATGATGGCCAGTTTCTCCCAAACACCATTTCTGCATTCGCCTTTTCATCTTCCTGTTCTTCTATTTCATCTGAAACAAAATTGTTACAAAAAACATTAATTAATAAAAAAAACTGGATTTTATAGAAACACAGTGAAGTTTATCTTTTTGTTACAGTGCTAACTAAAGCCTAAATTAAAACAATTGGTTTGTCAGTCTGAGTCTCCTGCAGCACAGAGATCATCACCAACAGGCTGAAGGTCGTTGGAAGGTCAGGATGGCAGGATGCTACCTGTAAACACCAGGCCTGTCATCTTCAGCTCCGTGGTTCTGGTCCTCATGTTGCTCAGCGATTCGGGTCCAACTTCTGCTGTGAGTGTGAAGGAGAGCAGAGAGACGTTTTATGTAAATGTTTTGTGCTTCAGGTTGTTTTTATCTTCCTCTTCTGCTTTTGTAAGTGGAGGTGGCAACTGCAAGCTTCGCTTCTCAGAAAGAGCTGCTAACACGTTTTACATGTGACCAGGATGCTTCGGCTCCTTACACTTCACCACTGTGGACCACTTACAGATCATTCTAATAAAATCCCAAGATGATGACAGAATGCTTAAATGTTTGAGGCATATGAATACTTTTGCACTGTGAAATATTCTCAGCCGTTTGGGCCGAAGACCTGAAGAAACCTGATGACATTTCTGCATCTTTCCACTAACAGACGTCTTAACAAATAAAGTCCCCTCTCTTCATAATCACACATTTAGTACAGGTTCAGCAAATTTTGACTTTGTGGGATGTTTGAGGTCACAAAGTTCACGCATGTGTGAACTTACAAAGATCAACTCGTTTCCTCTCCGACGAAGATTCATATCATTCTAGTCTTCAGCTGTTTCTTGGAGAGGAAGTTACTTCTTTAGTCAGTTTACCAAGAAAGCATGTTAGAAACAACAGATGTTGACCAAAGCAGCCAGTAAACTTCCACTTCCAGCTGCTGTGCTTCTGAGTCAAACCAACCTGTTCCCCTCCTGGCATGTGGGGGCGCTGCACCAAGAACCACTGCAGGAAACTACAAAAAACCTCTGAAGAAGAAACTGAGTTCAATTTCCTCCTTCACCAAATGGAAACAGACATGGAGAGGTGTCAGATTTTAGCATTTGGAGGATTTTTCTGTTTGGTAAAAGTCAAAACCAGAAGCCATTCCTCCCGCTAGTGCGAGACTAGACTGTTTGTTTTGGTTGCATTTACCCAGAATGCCCTGCACTGTAGTCCATTTCCTGATTTCACTTCAACTGAACCCAAACCGAGGTTTGTAGGCAGACCAGAGTTTGTTTTTTACACATCCACACCTCGGCAAGCGAACCGGACTGTCTAGGCAAACGGACTGGAGTTGGTTTAAAGCTTTCTGAACTGACGGGGATGAACCTGGCAGGACTACGGCTCCTGAAGACTTGAGCTGGACTCTTACGCAGTGAGGAAATCTGCCAGTTATCCCCATGCCTGGTCCTTAGCGCCTCCTGTCCTTTGTTTTAGACACCTCCAGCACAGCGTGGCATCGACTGTGCAGCTGCCTATGATGACCCGTTCATAAAGGTCAGGCGTGTGGAATCAGACCAACTTAAAACAGGAGGAGAGGCTTCAGGACTTCTCCACTAAGCCAGGAGGCCTCATCTGTGAACCGCTGATGTGTTCAGTCTTTAGAATCATCTGTCATAGTTTTACTTTTACAGAAGCTTAAAGGGGAACCTGGTATGTAGATAAAAGGTTCAAGTCATAGAAACCAGTTAAATCCAGTCAGATGTTTTCTCTTTACTTCTGATTTGTGTGAAGGTTGTTTGCGTGACACAGCGGCTCGTTTTGCTTGTTCCACTTCAGGAGCTTCGCTTCATAATGAACCAAAGTCCCTGAGCTGTCAGTCAGCGTCACCCCACCCACACTGAGGTCCAATCAGGCTGAATAAGTGAAAGCACCTGTGTGCAGGGACCATGAGAGCACTCCAACCAGATTCATGTAGAGACAACTGAACACATGCATGCGGACGGCGCGGAAAGGCAACTGGAGCTGGTGAGAAGGGTTTCAACGTGCCGCCGGCTGGGTGTGGTGCCTCAACAGAGTTCATGAATTAACTGAACTCTTGAACTGTACTCTGGAATGTGGCAGGCAGAAAGTCAGCCAGACAAACGAAACAGGAACATTCATGCTCCCCTCGCCGTCTCAACTCTCCTCTCACACACATCTGCTCTGGCTGCTATTTTAAAGAGATCCTCCATGTCAGCGGTAAACTGAACTGAGCCCTTTCACATCAGAAACGGGACGAAAAGGTCAAAGTTCAGCATTTTCACTCTAATATATTGTCACAACTGCAAGATCCCAACCAGCTGCACTTCCTGGTTGTCTGTAAATAACATTTCTCATCAGTCCACAGACGGTAAAATACTGAAACAAAGATCCGTCAACTTCAGGTTCTTCACTGAAATTTAATCAACGTTTACAGCGAACGCTTTGACTGAATTACAGATTATTTTAAAACTTGTTTGTAGAACTAGTAGATGTCTTTAGCTGAATTTACAATTTACTGAAACTTGAGCTTTTCTTCCAGAAGACATCATAATCTACAGGTTATAGATCATGAAACCTACAGGTTACTTACCAGAACTTTACAAATGACATGAAATTTACAGATTATTTTCCCAGAATTCCCAGTTTAATGGAACTTGTATGTTTCCATAATTTCCAGGTGACATGAGCACAGTATTTAAGTTACTGTCCTGAAGCGTTTCAGTTTGCCTCCCTACATTTTCTGAACTTACAGATTACTTTCCAGAAGTTTACGAGTTACATTCCAGGTACGTTTTTTCATGTCTACTGAGTTTAAATAACTGAGCATTTCTTTGTCTTAACTTCAGGTCACATCTCCTCAGTCTACAGTCGCATTTCTGGAACTTAAAGGTTACTTACCAGAACTTTACACCTGATGTTCCTGTATGAGTGACATTCCAGACTAATTTTACTAATTACTTCACTGGAACCTCTGTGTTATTTCTCCATAACTCACAACTTGCAAATTACTGTCCTGAAACTGTCAGGCTCGTTTCCAGATGTTTCCAGAACTTACCAGGACTTTGTACATTACAGATAAATCTCTTTATACTTTTGATACTTCTGAAATTTCCAGGTTGCTTTCTTTGAAGAATTTACAGTTTTCTTTACCAGAACTTGAACATTACTTTCCTGAAACTTTCAGGTTCTGCATAAGTTTTACTTACTTTTCCAGAATATATCTGTTTCCTTCCAGATCTTAAGTTTTACATTCCTGGAGTTTAAATATGTTATCAGAGCTAATAAACTGCATTTTGGGAACTTTTAGAAACTATTGGTTATTTCTGAGGAATACTTTCATAGAACCTTATAAGTACATTTCGAAGACTTGAAAGTTCGTTTTAGTTTCCAGAACTCAGTATTTTCAGATTAACATTCTGTTCTTAATTTAGCATGTACTTCATGAAAAACACTATTAATTTTATTTTATGACAGTAAATTCAGAGAAAGAAGCTGACTTATAATTTTATATTTAATATTGGCAGATCAGAAACACGCTGACCAGTTTGTGTTTTGAGCTTAAGCAGAAGAAAACTAAACATTTAAAGTGACGGAGATAATAAGGTGTTTTTCTTATTTATTTTTTTACCAGTAATAAAAAGATGGATGCTATGCTTTGCTAACTGCGAGGATTGAGACTATACAGGACATTCCAGAGAGCCATAAAAACATTCCAGGAAGAGTTGGGATGCACCTTTCTTCCTCCACACCGTCTGACATCTTCACATTTCTCTCATCGCCTCCTCTCCCTCTTCCCACCTGGAAGGCTCTGCAGATCCGTCTTCTGCTCATGAAATTAGCCCGACTCTCTTCACCAGCATGCAGTCATTTCTAATCCCCTGCTGTAGATTAAGTGCAGCTTTTGTTTGGATTGTGGCTGAACCCTCCTGTTAACGGTTCCCAAAGCTTGTAGATGTAGAAGGAGGAATGCACATAAATATTATCTGATCTTTACCATTTACTGTGAATGCATTGATTAAGAACAGTAGCAACAACACCTGCATGTTGAGGTTTGGGTGATTTTCCCGGTGAGCAGCGGTTCCTCATTCCTCAGACACCTGCAGCTAGCTGTCGGGGCTAAACCACAACGCGGCTAAACGGCTAACGCTCGGCCTGGTTTGTGTGGAGAAACTCGTTGAACGCAGGAGAACGTTGACCGCAGGCAGGTCAAAGGTCACGGTCTGGTGAAGGATTTGAACTTGAAGTCTGTCCAGCTGAACTCTGAGCTGAACTCTAAACTCGTTTCCCTGAATCTGACCCTGTTTCTTCCTGTCCTGAGGAATCCTGCTCCAGGCTGACGGCTGGAATGTTGACATAACAGATGTCGTCTGACAAAGCCAGTAATTATGAGCTGTACGGCTGTGTGTCCGTACCCGCTCTTCCTCCTCCTCCTCTGCCTCCTCAGGCTGGTTTAGCAGCGCTGTTTCCTCGTACTTGTGGAGCAGCAGTCACTTCTACATTTCAAGGCCTTTCATTTAAAATCGCAGCTTTCCTAGAAACTGAAAACAAAACGCTAAACATTTGATCTTCATAAAAATGGAGGCAGAAAAAGTTTAGGTGAATTTTGCATTACATTATCCAACTACTTGTCTTAAAGAAAGAGCTTTCAGTCAGTCAGTCAGTCAGTCAGTCAGTCAGTCTACGATGATGTAAAGTTTACAGTACTTACCTTTTTTCTCTTATTGTTTGATTTTAAGCCGTTTTTTGAGTTTATCATAGAGTTTTGTTTAGGTGAAGCTGATGGTTTTACATGTCCTAATTGTTCAATGCTGAGTAATGCCTCAAGAAGATTCAACGCATGCTTTTATTTTGAAGGTCAATAACACATTTTCACATTTACTGTTTTATTTTTGTGTGTTTTTAAGCTGCAGTCCCTCTGTGGTCCGTTCCAATCCAGGGAAGTTTGGTTCGTTTAATAAAGTGTGAATTTGTAATGAAATCCTGATGTGGAACAAAAACAGTAAATTGGTCTGGGTTCGGTTGAAGTGAACTCTGGTTCAGTTTGAATGCATATGTGAACGCCAAGCGGACCAGAGACCACTCTAAAGGCAGGAAGCTGACTCCAGCGCAGGGCATTCTGGGTAAATTCAACCAAAACTTTCTCTCTCTGTTCATAAGGATGACCTACAGGATGAAAACAGTTGTTCTGAAAACATTTCTTGTTTCTCCAGGATGAGCTATTTTTATTTGCCGGTAAAGTGGAGGCGGGGGACGTTTATAGCAGCGCGAGGCTGGTCGGCCTCCTGGTGGCACTCCACAGCTGCCAGGGTTTATTTCAGTCCACTTAAAGTCTCACAATAGAAGCTGGCAACTTCCTGAAAGTGACTCAGCACATAAATGTCAGTGTGAACTTCCAAGGAACCACCAAGATTGCAGCGTTGTGGCTTCTCCTGGGAAGGCAGCAGCGATTAAAATAAACTGAAGGAAAACACACAATGGAGGTAAAATATCTGTGCGGCCCCGGGGAGCTGATGTTGGCCCCGGATCGCTCTATCCCCGGCACCATCTGACCCCGTTTCCCCCCTCATTTGGAAAATGGGTGTCGCTTATCGTAGCAGAAATGCCTTTGAACCAGAACGCAGAGACTCAGCGAATCCTGGGAGGACTTTTATAGCTCTGAGTGGCAGGAAAACCAGATCTGATTGGACGGATTAAAGCAGGTTTGATCTGAGGTCATCGAGGAATCTTTAGGAAAGAAACCAGAGAAACTCACCCAGAGAAACTAAACCAGAGAAACTCACCACAGGAGCTGCTGGGCATCTTCTCCATCACCATTAGTCATGTAGTCATTAGTAATGAAAAATGTTACAGAAGTTTTTTGCTCCAGGATGATCTGGTTTTTCAGTTGTTTCATAATTTAATTGATGTAATTTACAAAACTCTTTTTTTTTTTGTATCACACCAGTTTAACCAGCAGCAACGCGTCCATTCATATCCACTGGTTTCCTTGGACCAGGAGCCGCCGGATTCACCAGAACTCACAGCATCACAACATCCGTTAAAAGTCGTGTTGATCCATCCATCCTCTGTGAAATCAGAAACTCCAGTTTCCAAAAATGGAAAAATTTACGTCCAAGTTGAAAGTTTAAACCTGAGTAACTTAATGACCTGAGCTGCAAAAACCAACATCCTGGAATATTAAACTCAAAGAAACGACTAGTACACCGAGTCAGGTGTTTACACATTTACTCAGTTACTTACTTCAGTAACATTTTTAAAATTGTACTTTTAGTACTTTGTACTTGATTAATTTCATAATGAAGTACTTTGACTCTTAGTTGAGTAAAATTTCTATATTTTTTACCCACTGAATGAAAAACATTCAGTTGGTTTTAACCAAAACTTCACCAGACAAACACCTGCAGTTTCTGTTAAAGTTTTAAAAGTTTTTGATTGAAAAACTGATTTGGAAATATTTTATTTTGCCTGATTTTAGTTTTTGTTAAAATTTCCTCTAAATTTTATATTTTATTCCATCTGATGATGTAAATTTAAAATATTAAATGACTGATAATTTGATCAGTCACTCGGTACTTTTTACCAAATACTTTTTTTGTACCATTTTCCGGTTCCTCCTCTGCTGATGCGTCTCATCTGTGTGTTTTTCAGGTCTGTTAATGTTTCCGGACAGGTTTCGTCCCTCTCTGGTTCCCATGCACCCGTCCTCAGCTGACCAGTCACTGACCTGAGCAGCCAGTGACACTGCAGTGAACTCTGGGTAAAAAACATCGCCAAGTTCACAGCGGCTGAGTGTTCATCAGATAAAGACCTTGGCAGAGCTACGGGGCCCCGCAGAGGACATAAATAGGCCAGACTGTGTGTGTCCCATTAATTTTCTGCCACATAGCTTCAGACTATTCTCTGCTGGTCAATTAGGGCGGTCAGGTGGAGGCTGGAAACGCTCGGTGATCTTAACGAGACCCTCGGTCTTTAACCGGAGGAAACCCTCCACCTCCTCAGACCTCACTGTCAGGTAAACACAACACAGATTAATGTATTTCATTATAAAGTGAGGAAAATAAGAAGATTTCAAAATAAAAGACATTGCCAACCACGAGGAAATGATACTTTGGTCAGTTTTGTGTTAACATCTGTGTTAAAACATAGTATGCAACTTTTCTCTCTTTCCTGGGTGGTTATAATGTTTTGGCTGATGACTAAACATCTGGATTTATTTTCTGTTTTAAATAAATCCAGATCTTTGTTTTCCTTCAGGAAAGAGAACAACAGAGATTTTTACGTCATTTTTAAAGTGAAAGTCTTTGAGACTCCAGTTTGTTAAACAGTAAAAATGTTCAAAGTTAAGTTGCAGCATGATGAATGAGGCTTTATGTACAGAAAAGTACTGAGAGGAACAGGAAGTTTATTTTGACAGTTCCAGCAGGAAGTGTTGCAGCTATCTTAGCAGTGAGAGAAGGTCAAAGGTTAGCTACATTTAATTAGTTTCCTAAATGAGAAAAAGTCATTTAATTCAGTGTCAATTTGGAAAGACATTCATGTGGTCGTTATCATGAAGCTACAGCTGAAATGAACTCATGACTTTGTGAGTCGTCCATTTCCAATCTTTGACATGATTAGTTAAACGTAGATTTTTAAAATATTTGTCCAGAAAATGTTCATCTGTGAAAGAGTTTTATTTTCTGTTTACTTCAGGACTCTCACCAGCAGTTTGCTTGACGTCTATTGAAAGAATATTTACTTCTAATGAAACAAATGTAATGATAATATTTCCTCATATTTAAAATGAATTTATTTTCATCTTGTAAAGTTTCTGACCCGTTGTGGTAAAGTCGAGGTTCTGGCACAAAATGAGAAAGGAGTTTAACTGCATCATCATTTCCTCACATCATGTTGAAGGTTCCTGCTCTTCAGTCCAGCTGCTGCTTTGTTTCTTCTTCCCAAAGATTCATTTTCTTCCACATTTAGTCTGTTTTGCTCTCGCTGAATGAACTGATTCTGGGGAACCGAACTCATCTTGTGGATTTACGTGTCAGTTTCAGCCTGTGGGAAAAAATAAACTGGTTTCTTCTCAATAAGAGTTTACAATAACTTCAATAACTTGGCACCTTAAGACCATAATTACTGCATAATTGCGACTTAATTAGTTTTGTGGAACAGCTAATATCCAGCCTCTCTCAGCCTCTCTCTACTGCTGAGCAGGAACTGGAGCAGCGCCTGGGTGTGAGTAAAATCAGCCCCTCAGGTGACGGGAAGGGAGTTTCCAGAAGTTTTCAACTCCTGACAGGCACTTCCGAGGTGGCAACAGTCGGCGTTATGAAACCAGTTTAACTCCATCAAATTAGTAGAAATAGCTGCTGGGAACTCCTTGTTCCAGTGAGAATATTTAGAAACAGCTGCTCAGGAGATCAGCAGGCCCAGTTAATCTGAGCTGCCAGTAATAAGTTTTAGACGAGGAAATGAATGTTTAATGTCTGAGGCAGTGAACACGGAGCGTTTTTACATCATCACAGTAAATAAGGCCATTAAGAGACGCCACTGGCTTTTAGCTCTGTGTTTTCTGTGAGCAGCTTAACGAGAGGTTAGTATTTAGCGAAGGCCTTGAGAGATTCCTCCCATGTCTTGGTTTTGGTTGAATTTACCCAGAATGCCCTGCGTTTGGACCATTATCCGGTTCACTTGGTGTTCACATATGCATTCTAACCACCCCAGAATTCACTTCAACCAAACTGAGACTGAGGTTTGTAACACAGTTTGATTTTTTGGTCGCTCATACATCCACGTCTCCCTAAATGAACCGGACATTCTAGGCAAACGGACTGGATTAAAACGGACTAAACTGTTTTGGTGTGAATGCGCCCTTAAAGGAGACGCCAAGTCAATCAGAGTCATCTCTGCAGAGGCCTGGCAACAAGACATTTGTCTGATTCAGGTTTGATGAACAAGAGTTGCAACTATAAGTAACATGATAGACACAAACTGGACCTGACCGGGCCTGGTCTGGTCCAGTTGAGATTTGCTAACTTGAATAAAAACTCCCAGAACTTTGTTTGGTATCTTGTAATTTAAATCGACTGTACAGCAGCTACATCTGATACTCTCAGTGAACAACAGGGACACAGTATATACAGACTCCTTAGAGTGGAGAAAGTGCTATCTTCTTCCATAAATCTAACATTTCACAGCGCCGCTAGCATAGCAGGCTAACGGTCCTCCAATGATAACATCAGAACCAACAGACTGTAAATACAAAGATCCTAAAGGAGAAAACAGGTTTACGTTACAGGTTAGAGTCTCTACAGCAGATCAGGCCCATCTGCGTTTAAATACAGCTTATTCAGAACACTACTTCATTTAAAGCACACACAGAAACAGATCTATGAAACATTCATGTAAAAAAGAGGAGGACATTTTGAATGTACACGTTTTCTGAACTTGAGTTTCGTTCCCGACTCCGGCAGCAGCTTCCAGAGCTGAAGCGTCTCCTGAATCCAGAGAAAGTCTCTAGAAACTGTCCAGTTTTTCTGAACCGCTCAGGCTCTGGTGAGAACTGACTCCTGATCCTCCTGATCAACACCTTGCTCAAAGTACAGAAGAAGCAGAAGAAGAAAACTCACCCAAAACCAGAACTGAGCTAAACTCTGAGGTTAAATACTCTGAAGGTTCAGATGAACTGGTTCACAATGATGTAGAAGTTAGAGGAGCAGCAGATCTTTTGCTCTGATGGCTTATTTTGATATGAAATAACTTAAATCTCATTTACAGACAGTAAGAGGGAACAAGACGTAGAGATCTGTTCGTTTCTGTACAGCTCTGAACAGAAACTTTAGCTTATGTGCTTTCAGTCCAACGAAGCGTCTGCAGGATAAAGGCGACATAAATAAATTAAGATGCATTTGGAGATGATGCTGATGCTGAAGTGCTGCAGATGAGGCTGGTGAGGTTTGATCCTTTGCTCAGAGTTTGTAGTCTCAGTTCTGTTCCTCTACAGCTGGTTGCTGTAGGAGAATCGTACGTGCAACCCGTTCACCGGGTGCACGATCGGTACCGTTTGCATTTTGGGGAACTCCTCTGAAGCAAGGGTCCATGTGCACGTCCCGATCAGCTCCACGGCCAGAGTCTTCAGGATGATGTGCGCCAGCTCCTTCCCGACGCAGCTGCGCACGCCGCCGCCGAACGGAACGTAGCTGAACCGAGACGAGCGCCACTCGTCCCGCTCCGGGCCGAACCGCTCCGGATCGAACTGCTCCGGACTCTGGAAGACCGCCGCCGTCTCATGGGTGTCCCAGATGCTGTACATCACACTCCAGCCTTTAGGGATCTGGTAACCCTGTGGTGGAAACGGAACCAGCCGTTAAAACCAAGGAGAGGAAAACGGAGGCGAAACGTCTTCAGTCCGTGTTCTGGGAGGTTTGGACCTTTTGGGTCAAACTGAGGTGTGAAAGATAAACTTCTTCATTTATCAGGAAAATCAGGGCTGATCTTTAAGGGCTTGTGCAGATCTGAGGATGAAATGTGGATTTTAAACCAACAGATTTGATCTCATTATTGATGAAGGAAAATGAATTTTTTAATGAATCGTTTGTTCGTAGTTTGATTTGCTACATTTATTAACCATTATACAAACTTCAGCAGTTCATGATCTGTTAAATCAACCTGTTCAGGGACTGCAGGGGGAAGTTAGCATGTTTGTTGCTATAGGAACCACATCTCTACTTTTAAAAGGTTAATTAAATGTCACACATTAATGTAAACACAGCAATTTAAAAAAACAACAACCTTGTTTTTTGATCAAAAGTTTTGCCGTTAGGGTGACGTGATTTTTTTTGGCCGTATCAAAATTGGTTTATTTCCTGAAACGGTGACGGAAAAACTTTTTTAGTCAGGAGTCACATGATCAACAACCAGATGTTACCACTGGCAGAAACCACGAAGAAGACAGGAAGTAGTTTATGATGCAGCATGTTAATGACTCACCATGCAAACAAACTTGTTCACATGACATTTTAATTGTTTTGTATTTAATGGAAGCGCCATGTTTGTGAAACTTTTTTTTTTTTTTTTTTTACATTAATGGAATCCTGACAGTTTTTCACACGTTTGTAAAGGAAACGCAGCCAGAGAGAGAAGACCAGAGGTTTAGTGAAATAATGTGAACCAGTCAGAACTTCTGGTGACCCAGAGGTAAATCTGACTGGGTCTGAAGTTCTTTATGGTGAAGATTCAACCATCTATTCCAGTTTGGAGATAAATTCAAAGCTAAGAACATAACGAGAATTTGACTTAAAAGTAGAAAAGATTTTTTTTCATGTGAAATGTGATAAGAAGTGGATTGTTCTCAGTCTGTCACACAGGGCTGCATTCAAATAACAATAATAATATGCTTTGCTGCTTCCATTGAAGGTTTAGTTTCATTTGGTTTCTATAATTATCTCACACTGAACAACAGAATGAACCTTTATTATCCTCTCTAACCAGAGCCGCGCCTTCAGATCGGAGATTTCTCAGTAAAAGTTCAGCAGCTCAGCCTCTTGTTACTGCAGGAAAAGGTGCAGAAATGACAATTATCCTTTTGGCAATGGGGGCAGAAAATTGGGGGCATGTTGAGGTCAAGGAGAGGGGATGTAAGGACTGAGGAGGACTCTAGTCTGAACTCTAATCCAGCATGAAAAACTCAGCAGGTGGAGCAACAAAAGGCAAGATTTGGTCTAGAGCAAGGATTTCTATGAGGGCTCGCTTCAAGAGGATGAAAGGAAAGTTAACTGATTGGTGGGAAAAATTAGACTAAGGCAGATTTATTCTTCACATCTGAATAAAATTATAATGCAACCAAAATAAAGAAGCAGATTTATATGAGAGAAGTTAATTTCATTTTTTTTTATCTAATTGTACAATTAAGTAGAAAAATTGGATCGCAAAGCTTTAGCTACCCAAAATGTTTGCATTGGAAAACAATGGCGATTAAAAAAGACAATTGTGGAAAAATAAAAATTTAACTAATTTAAATGGGGAATTATTTTGTCTTCATTTTTGTCTCTAACTGGAAGTGACTGCAGGTCAGAGGAATCAGAGCTTCATGGATGTGGGTGAAATGAAGCCTTCCATTAGTGCAGAAGCTTCGGTTTCAAAACGAGTAACAATGATCCAGAAATCACCTCTGAGATCAGCTCTGCAGTAAACGGATCGGTTCTGCAAAGACAGATTCTTGATGTTTGAGTCAGAGGGAAAAGGAAGGTCCAGGGTAGTTTTTGCCTTCCTCATGTCTTTGTTTTCCTCCTGAACCTTCCTGGTATCTTTTTAATGATCTCAGTCAGCAGCTCTCACTTCCTGAAAGTCTTTCATCAAATCTTCTTTGGACTTTGTCTGTTTTGAAGCTTAATGGACTTTAAACTGAGTGTTTTTCTTGCTAACTGTTGGTACTAAATGGTTCCTGAGAGAAGAATCTGGAGATCCCTCCTCTGACTGGTGTTGGGTTTAGATGTGCTTCCAGCTCTGACTTACGTCTAGTTCGAAGGTCTTCAGGGCGGTCCGGTATCCGCCGGAGACCGGCGGCAGGAAGCGCAGCACCTCCTTCACCACACAGTCGATGTAGCGGAGCTGGCTGAGCTTCTCCAGACTCAGGTACGGGACGTGAGGCCGAGGAGAGCCGCCGTCCGGCCCACCGCTCAGCAGGCGGGTCGTCTCCGTCTCTGCGGCCTCCGGCTCGTTCTCCAGCTCAGCGCCGGCCGGGTCGCAGCTCCGCTCCGGCTGACAGCCCAGACCCTCGGCCTCCATCTCCTCTCTGGCCTTGTCCACCACGGCCGGGTGGCGCAGCAGCTGCAGCACCAGAGAGGTGGAGGCGCTGGCTGTGGTGGAGTGGGCAGCGAAGATCAGCTCCACGGCCGTTTCCTGGGAGGATGAATTTGGAGTTTAAATCATCTGACTTTGCTCATCATGACAGGAATCATCTCTTATCTCTCAGGTCTTCCTGGTACCTTCAGCTCCTGGATGCTGAGCTCCTGGCCTTGCTCCTTGGCACCGGACAGCATGAGGTCGAAGGCGTCCTGGTAGTCGTCGTCCAGCTGCTGCCGCTCCATCTTCTCCTTGATGATTTTCGCCATGTTGGCGTGGAGGATTTCTCTGGCCTTGATGCCCTGCAGAGAAGTCCGTCAGAACCCGCCCAGTTCCCAGGAACGTTGGGGTCCAGGAACGAAGGATGAGGTTCGGTACCTTGCGCAGGCCGCTGAACGGCGTGTCGATGGGGAGCGAGAACAGGTTGTTCATGAGCTGCTCGAAGGTCTTGGCCAGGTAGACGATCCGCTCCTCCTCCATCTGCAGGCCCAGCAGAACCCGCACGGCGATGCGGAACGTCAGCGACTTGGCGGCGCCGTACACGTCGATGGACTCGGGCTCAGAGACCCACTTGGCGATCTCCGCCTTGATGACGTCCTGCAGCTGCGGCAGGTAGGACTCCAGCGCCCCCCGGCTGAACACCTTGGCCAGGATCTAAAGCCAGACAGGGGTCAAAGTTCAGCTGGATACTTTGTAATGTGTTTGTGTTGTTTGTCTTATTTTTCAGATTTTAGTAGGACTGGGCAATTTGGCCAATAAACAAATCGCAATATAATCAATATCAATAATTATCGATTAGTTTTTTGTTTAAATATCTAAAATATTAACAAACTGATGTTGTGACATTTCCTGTTTTATCCAAAGTTTTCACTTCACGTCGTTTTTTCAGCTTTTAAGCAAAATGTTGAAACCTTAAACTGCTGCTGCATAAGTTAATAAGCAGCTTGTTGCTAGGTAACCGAAGACTGAGGGAGTCAGTTGATGTCACCAACCTAGCTTAGCTGGCTATGAGAGGTTTAGCGACTAGTCTTAGTCCCCCAGAATGCAGTGCGGTTCAGTGAAATGATTGAATATTCTATCCTCTCTAGCCCCTCGGCCCCCCGTAGGTCCGGCCCTGCGCCGACGCCTCACCTTCCTCTTCCTCCGGTGGATGTCTCCCACAGAGTTGACGAGTGTGTTTGGCCCCAGGATGATGCGCGTGCTCTGGGGCCACTGGGTGCACACCAGGTTGTGCTCCCCCAGCAGGATCTTGCGGATGTTTTCGGCGCCCGTCACCCGGATGAGGGGCTTCCCCAGCAGGTGGGTCTTAAACACGTTGCCATGGCGTTCCCGCCGCGAGATGTGGAAGTTGGAGCCCTGCAGTGGGAACCAGGACAAGGGGAGATTGGGAAAAATATTTCAGAAAACTAAAAAAGAATTGATCTTGTTTGTGTTTGGACTTTTAGCTTCAGTTATTTTTCCATTTTGTTTAGTTATTGCCATTGTTTGTGTTTTGGGTTTGTCAGAGTAAACGGCTCAGGTTTCTCCTCCTCCCTTCTTTTTGTTTCTCTTTTCCCTCAGCTGACCATTGGCTCCCCATCCCAGCTGTTTTTACTTCCTCGGTTGCCTCTGGCTGCTCCCCTCCAGCTGCAGAAATATAAATCTTACTGAGTGTTTTTGTTTAGTTTATTGTCTCTTATAAATTATAAATATTCTAACTTACAAGTATTTTTTCAGCAAGAAAAATCTTGTTATAAGTAAAATAATCTGTCAGTGGAACTAGAACTTTTTAATCAATATTAATAAATTATTGGCATAAAACAAACTTCTATTTTTTGCTGAAAAGTCACTGAAATACTTGAACTAGAAACTACTACAAAGGTATTTGCAGTATTTAGTGTTTTTGCAGAGATTAGCTCTTCTTTCTCCCTCAGTGTTTCAGCTCCTCTCTCTCTTCCTCTCCTTGCCAGATCCTTCTCTCTGCTCCTCTGGACTCTTCAGCTCACAGGTTTTCTGCTGATTTTTAATGAAACTGTTCTGGTTTCAGAGGTTCTGTTGCACCTCTGAATAGGCCCACAGCCTCACAGATCCTCCACCGTGCTCAGCCATGACTGCATCACTTATTTCAAACCCTAAAATAGCCCATCTGACCAGGGACCATGTTCTGTTTAACCAGCTCCACATGTTTACATTTGAGACAGTAGGAAGGAAAATGATTTTTCCTGACATGTTTTCTAACCAGCTGGTTGCCATGGAGACCTGGTGACCCCAGAATGTCTGTTTTCTCCTCAGAGGTTTTCTTTATTCACTTTTTCCTTCCAGCCTCTTTGATCTCAGGTCCAGATCTTTAATTATTGCTCTGACTGGTTGGAAAGTCTTGCATTGTAATTTTTATTTTCAGACTTTTTGAAGTATTTTTTGTTTGAAGGCTAAGAATAAATAAATCATGGATGTCATATTTATTCTCCAGGGAAACAGAAAGTTAAATGTTCCCAGATTCTCACATCAAACTTTAACGCATAAATTAAATTAAATAATTGATAGATGTATTTATTTATTTTTTTAATTATCTTTGTTTTTACTGCTGGATTAATGCATTAAATAAAAGACTGGATTTTCCAGGTCTTCTCCTCAGACTCTGGATCATCCAGTTCATTGGTATTAAAGTGAGAAAAGAAGCAAAGTGACAGAAAAACAAGTGAAACCTGTCAGCGCTTTGCTTTGATGCGAGCTGGAAATTCAGGAGAAACTTAATGAAGGGAGAAAAAACTGGAAATGTGAGAGTGACGCGTAAAGTGAGACTGGGTCGGTTTCGTTTTCTGCGCAGGATGGAGGGATGGAGAGAGGAAAGAGAGGAGAACCGAACTGAACCGAAAACTTCCAGTTCTTGCTGCCCAGAGACAGAAGTCAAGTCCGCACATGTTTCTGACTGAACCTGGACAAGAAGCTGCCGCTCTGGAAGCTTCCAGCGGCTCTAATGATGTTTAAATAAAGGCTGAAGTTTGACGCCTGGTTCTGGGCTCAGTGGGAGCTGAAGGAGTTTCTGACCTGGAAGAGCCAGTGGAAGGTCTCCCCGACCAGCGGCCAGCCCATGGAGCCCCGCGGCAGCGGCAGGCTGCTGTCCGGGTCCCGGGTCAGGCTCCAGCGGAGGCTCCACAGCTGCCGGGTCAGAGCCAGCAGCAGCAGCGCCGACAGCACCGAGGTGAGCGCGGTGGCCAGGGCCGACAGGACCCCGAACTGGGCCAGGGGGAACATCTCCTCCGAGCGGGTCCACTTCCCAGCATCCACCTGCGGCAGCGCGGAGAGACGGAGTCCGGCGGCGGCTCGGAGCGGCTTTATGTCCGCAGTGAGACTGAAGCTGGAAGGAAACAGAGTCACATCAGCTTGGAGCGAAATTTAATGAGAAAAAAATAAAAACGAAAGAAAAAATTCATTTAAACTCTGGCTGAACTCAAGCTGCACATGCTGAATGTTTCCCGCTCAGCCGGACAGGAGAGGAAATCATGAAGAGAAAAACGTCATTAAATCAATCAGGTTGGATTTCCTGCAGGTTTCATTACAGAGGAATCTTTCTGATAAAAACACCCACCAGTGACGGGTCGACCCTCCATCAGGAGCTGTCAGCTATTCCAAACACTTTTACGGTCTGCCTGCGCCGGCTTGTCCGTGACGCTGCGCGCCTTTATGGGTACAGTTTGGGGGCTCAGCCGCCCCCACCCGCGGGCCCGGGCGGACCCAATAAATCCGCTTTAAAAGCTGCAACTGCTGCTGGCTCTGAGCCACCTCAGAAAAGCTCCTATTAAGTCCTAAAGAGTTCTGGCTGGTGTCGGGTTCTGATCCAAAGAGCTTACCTCCAACACGAGTCTCCTCTGCAGACCCAGATCCTCCTCTGATCCTCCTCAGATCCTCTGGTTCTCCTCTGGTTCTCCTGCTGCGGCTCCAGCCTGGAGGTTCCTGCAGCCGCGGCGCTGCAGCGGCTTTATAGGCGCAGCGTCGCGGCGCAGCGGTCCACCTTCAGCTGCTGACGTTGCTAGGAATGTTAAACAGGCTGTTCATTCAGAGAGAGAGAGAGAGAGAGGAGGGAAACCAGGAGCAGATCAGCAGCGTGTGTGTGCGTGTGCGTCAGAGCGAGGCTCAGGTAACCAATCAGCGCAGATCCGCTCTCAGTCCGGCGCAGACTTGGTGCTGCGGTTTCAGTTCGGCGCAACGCTGCGGACTGCGCCTTTAACTCCTTGCGCAAAATGTGCTGAACCCTAAAATAATTTCTTCCTTTCTGAGTATAAATTCATTTATTTTATAATTTTATAAAATCGAACATTCTAATTCAGCTCGGCTCATCTGGATCTTTTTTATCCAAAGTTCTGCGTAAAAATCACCGCACACTGTTCTTTTCTACGTCAAACTGTCGATCTCCACATTATGGTAATAATTAAAATAATAATGGTAATTATAATAATAATTATTACTACAGAGTCTCTGATATTAAATTCCTTTGCAGCTGATGAAACCAGATCCGCTCCGGTTCCGCTGCTGCCGATTCAAATTATTTTTAATTAGTTATTAAAATATTTTCACAGTAAATGTAAGATTTAATTCAGATTTTCATTCGTTTCCATTTCGTTTAAATTATGAAATCCCGGCATGCAGCGCGGCATGAAATAAAAAATATACATATATATTTATTATTATTACATATATTTTAGTTTGTTTTTCCTGTCCGTCCTGCTTGAAGTCGGTAAAAAACATGTTGAATTGAATTTTCCTCTCTGATCCGCAGCCTGCTGCATGCGGGGAATCCCCGCAAAATCCAACATCTCAGGTTTCATCCAAAAGTTTCACATCAGCTTTTAACATGGAGCTGAATGTGGATCCATATTCCCCCCGCAGTTATCTTATTATATGTAATTATTTATTTTAATTATTTGGATTTTTGAGGATCTGCAACACGACCGGAACTGAAACGGTTTCAGATTTTAGGATTTCAGTTTGACATAAAAAACCAAGAGATGGTGTTATTATTACATATTGATTTATTTTATACATATTCATATGAACAACATGTTTCTTTTTTATATATTTTTACCTAATTTATTAATTAAATCAAAGTGAGTCAAAGCTTCGTTTAATTCTTTTGTATTTTATTTAACCCACATAATCAACATATCATTTTTAAATTGCTTAAATAATCTCTTTATATTTTTATCTGTTTATTTTCTATTTTCACCATTTATTTTTTATTCGTTTGAGAAACATTTTTGAAATGATCCGTTTTCTTAATTTTTCCTTCTGTCCTGGAAAATAAATATTAATTTCTTAGAAACTCGTTAAAATCATTTTAGTAATGGCGGTTTTCATCCCACCATAAATAAAAATGTTGGATATTTAATTTTTTTAATTATCAGGATTTTCCTGTACACACTTTGCTCTAAACCTGAAACCTTCAGCTGCTCCGCTTGGAAATTATTTATAAAATGAAAATAAAATTCATCTCATTTATTCACGTCACGTTTAGAGAAAAAACTTGGTTGTGTTTTTGTGCCCATCAGGTTCAGAGTGGAGCCTCGGCCTCATGTTTTCCCTCCAGTTCATCCATTCATCGCTGCCCCTCCCCCTGCTCCTCTTCCTCAGTGCTCAGCCTTCATCAGCCGCTGGGATCATCATCATCAGCAGCAGGGAGACTTTTTAAGGAATCATCTTCATGATTCAGGTGATTCAGACTCTGATGCTGCTGATGCATCAGCTGCTCTGATCAAACCAAACACATCGACTCATTTCATGGAGGAAATCCTAAAACATCGGCTGGTTTTAGGAATTATAAACATTTTATCAACCTGTGACTCTGAAACTCATCCATCCATCAGTGGGTTATTTATTATTACATGAATGTTGAACCAGGCTGTCAGCAGAAGCATCGGTTCCTGGTCAGACTTTTTAACACTTTAATGCTTCATTGGAAGTTTTGTTTCTGTTTTCCCAGACGGATTTTCCATCCCAGGGAATCTCATCAACAGATCCAGGTTCTGATCTTCACTTGGATCTCGAGGTTTTTCCAGAAGATCAGTCGCTCCACAGTTTTGCCTCTAAGGTAAGAAGAAGCAGATCCAGAGCTTCACATCCAGTCTGGTTCTCCAAACCGAAGGGAACGCTCAAACTCCTTCAGTCAGACTGACCCGAAAAAACAAACCTGCTGATTCAGCTGAGTTTGTTTATAAACAGAAAAAAATGAACTCATTTTCTCAGTTCAGATGGAGAAACCAGCTGGTTGCATCGAGTCTCCAGCTGTTTCTGCTCCTGAAGAAGCACATGGCGACAGTGGAGAGGAACCGCTGGAAATGAACAAGATCCAACGTGAGTTCTGCCTCTGACAGGAAGTCAATGATCCGAAGCTAAAAGCTACTTTTATTTTATGCTTTTTTACCCTTTTTACGAACC